>NC_134710.1:154592531-154700031 GCF_043290135.1 Rhipicephalus microplus
ACTTTCGCCGCTGCACTTGGTTGAATTTCATTACTTCGTGATTATTACTAGAGGCTGTTTTTTTTTTCAAATCTCGAATTTTCTAATCTCATTTTTCGCATGAAGCGTTTCAATCCTCCTTCTTGACATTTTAACTGCACTAATTGAAAAGTTGATTCATTTAACTTTCTTATTCACAGTCCCAAATTAAATATCCATCTTAAGATGTATTCAGAAGAACTAACTATGGGGGCATCGAGCAAATGTTGCAGTTCCCTGATTTTTAATAATTGTGGAAATATATTTTTTAAACACTTGGCATGTACGGCCAATTTCCTTTGACATAACGTTGCGATCACGAAATCCTTCAAACTCAGCGCCATCACCTGAGATCGAAAAAATTAGACTTTTTTCTGACGTACTCACTACATTTATACTTATATAACGATATTTAGGTTACTCCATATAGCTTATACCTTCACTTACAGCACAGAAGCAGTTTATTTTTTATGTAGAATTTTGTACATTGCAATACCACGTAATTACTTGTGATTCAGCCCTGTGATTCAGCATGAAGACATACATAGAGACGGGAATGAGATAGTGCACATTGCATGTGGCTTGTTGTTAACGCCCATTTTTTTGATAGACTCGCTGGGCTACCAGTTTTGTATAGGTCACCATAGGTGTATGTGCAGATGTCTTGTATGTGTGCTTTCCTATTGCTGAGTCTATCAAAACTTCCACCGAATGACTAGCATTTAAGTCTGTCGCCCAAGCTAAGATCACTGGTTTCTCATTAAAGACGATATCTCTGTGCTCCAGTATCACGAAGATGTACAATAACACTGCCTAGAATTTAAGCGGCTGAACATGGTTCTTTCAGATGTACCCTTTCAATCAAGCACGTGAAACAACAGTGCGATAAACGATAGAAGCAAACAATTCTGTCGAGACCCTTTTCTACCAAAAGTCCGACTCCGCGATGCCAAGCACAAGCGTTTTCTTTGGTGGGTCGGGAATGGTGTGCCACGAGGGAAATGAGGCATAGAAAATGTGAGGAAAAAGGGTCATTATAGAGTGCACGCTTCTTTGATGGAACCAAAGAAAGCACCGCGTCTAGCTCTCGGCTTCCCAAAGAAAACGTTTTTTTTAATTCCTACCTCTCACGCATTTGAATAATTTATACCATTGCAATGCTTTCGGCTGAGGTATTGTATATATATATATATATATATATATATATATATATATATATATATATATATATATATATATATATATATATATATATATATAGTCCATTTACCACAAAGAGAATACTCCACGAGAACTGTGGGGGTTCCATTATTCTCACTAAGACCGCTACAAGTAGGAGCTATCCAAATTAAGAAGTGTGCCGCTTCTTCGCATGCAAAGCTCCCGCTTTTCCATTATTTCTGTGGGGTGTCCAGAGAATTCTGTGTGTAGGATCTTGAATAGGGTTATCGAGGCCCGTAAGGCCCATGAAGATAAATTTTCCATCTTTACTGAGTTTTTCTTTTTTTTGCGTGGGCAATTGGGACATGGTGACACAGAGAAGCAGGTAGAAGCGCGATTGTAATTACCATCTGATTCCTCTTAGTATCAAAAAAAAATGTGCCAAAAACGCCAGAACGCAAGGCGCCTATCGATCTAAAAAAACCTTGCTCACTCGTTTAAAGATACGGCAGAATTCAATGTTTTTTCAGCTTGTGACGTGAGAAAAACAAAACCTATAACCATTATAATCGCTGTTAACCAGGAATGAGTAACGTTCTGTAGCTCCGAATAAGTTGGTAACAGATTCGGAAGATCAGAAATAAGCGAGCATGAAGCCTCTGCGGGGACAGCCCGTACACTCAGCTAAATAGAGACAGTTATAGAAGCGCGGTGGTCGTGGTGGCGACGCATTCCTGGCCGCACGCTGAAACGGCCGATGTCGCTCAGACATCTGCTGGTCTAATGTGAATGGTTGGGGACGGCGAGCCGCGTCTGTTCGATAAGGGGTCGATGCACAGGGCGGCCCCGAATGTCCGACACTGCTGCTGTTGCTGCCGCTGCGACCGTTGTGCGGGCACGCGAGATAACGAACGGCGTTCAATGTGCCGTCTATTCGTAATGAGCGGCGCTGTGCATATATGGAGGGAAAACGACAATGTCCCAGGCGTATCGCGCGCACCGTTTATTACGGCGCGGATGATGATTCCGCGCGAAGTGGTACCCTCCTCAGCGGGAGAAAGCGGCACCCTGACCGTCTGGTCTCATTTGCTGCGCCTCATTCATGACGGTTAGAAAGGGGGGGAAAGTGCTAAAATGAAAGGAACGTTCGTATGCATGCACCCTTTTCGCTACCATTCGATTCGGGAATCTTCGTACGATCCGTGAAAGAAGATTGTCGCGGCGGACTTACAAACGCTGTACTTTAAAGGACGAAAGCCCACACATACGCAAAAATACTCACACACATACACACAGACGTGCATACGTGTACGCATACTGAAAGCTGTTTCCCTGCGTCATTCGCGAACAAAAATGACAGCTGTTTCTGCAGCGACAGGCGGTAAGCTGTGCCACCAGTCTTGACAATACTTTTCAAGGCAGCCGTTCGGTCGATGGAAGTTTCACCTCTGCACAACGGACCGTACATTCCAGGAATAGCATTTGAACTATCTATGGCTTTGATACTATGAATACTTTGCGGTCCAGTTTGCACGTCGCATTCATGATAGGCACACGATTTAGGTTATCAGTACCACAGCAGTAGAACTTCGATGAGGGGAATTTTAATAACGCGATGTAACCAAATAATTGCGTGGGGAATGCGATTCTCCCTGGCCGCTGGAGCTCGTCTGTGTTCAATCTCGTGTACCGGGAACCTGTAACCTGTCTTTAATGCACTTTCATTAACTATAACTGGATACCTATTGTTATTATAACAGAGTTGAACCTTTATCGAAAGAGCCACTGCAAGTCATTGCCTGGTAGACGTTCCTCACTATGCCAAATGTGCCAAATAATGTCTCCTCCTCCTCCTCCTATAACGAAGTTCAGTTAGTTGAATTCGTGCGCTGTAGAACACCTATTATTGACCCCCCTCCCCAACAAGAAAGGAAAAGAAGTTGCTAGAAGGCACAATGTTTTCGTTCGTTTTACCATACAGCTATTGATTGATATGTGAGGTCTAACGTCCTCAAACCACATGATTTTGAGAGACGCCGTAGTGGAGGCCTCCGGAAATTTCGAACAACTGGGGTTCTCTAACGTGCACCAAAATTAGAGCAGACGGGCCTACAGCATTTTCGCCTCCATCGAAAATGCAGCCACCGCAGCCGGGATTTGATCCCGCGACCTGAGGGTCAGCAGCCGAGTACCTTAGTCACTATAATAGACCACCGCGGCAGGGCTACCATACAGCCATGTTAGAGACAATTTGATTTGAAGAAAAAACGGATTCATGGTTTCAAAGCGGTTGCTCATTCGTCTTGCTCTGCTCTTTCCAGACTTTTTTTTTCTCAGTGATTCCGTTTGGTATGAGGTGAACCAGTGAGCTTTATGTCTGCAAAACGACAGCCGATCACTCATGACCTTTCATAATCATTCCATTTTCAGCACAAGTTCGTTTTACTTGTAGCCTGTATACTTATACGAAATTTAATCATATATGCAGAACTGCTTGTAAGAACAGAAGCAGTCAGCGAATATCGTCACGCTACACTACAGAAGACAGTCAGTCAATGACAAATGAATCATACGAGCAAAAAGTTTCGTAGATTCGGCTGATTATAAGACAGGCAGTGCATTGAAAATGCATACAAAACACAATATGATTCCTCATAAAAGATAATCAAACCGTTCTGTAACATTTATGGGCATTTAAGCGGTTGTCATACGAACACGCACGCATGCCACTTGAAGAACATACGTAATATACCATCAAGCGGTGTACTCACCAAAGTTCTGTTCGAGCTAAGATCCTGTTGTGGTAATTTTTTTATATTCTGGTAATTACTGATGCTCTGTGCGCGCATCTTTATTAGCCCTAGTTTCTGAGTGTAGTGTGCCATAACGCTCCAAGGTATCCCATGAACTGAAGCGATGAGTTCGGGACGTAGGTGCAACATTCTAATCTGGGATTAGTTTTTTTTTTTTGCTCTTCTCCGCGCCAATCAAACGCCGCCGAGTGGCTAATAATCACGCCGGCACGAATTACTGCGTTCGACGTCGAACAAGCCCGCGGGCTATCCGCGATGCTTCGTATTTGCTTCGCAGGCTACATCACGCTCACCGGGTGCGTCGCTAGAGCTCGGAGCATCACATAGGGAAATAACTCCCGACACAATTCAAGTAAAATTTGAGTAAACAAATAAAAAGACAAATTAAAAATCCGCATATAACATGCGAACTAAGTACCGATGTTCATTTCAAATGTATCTGGCTATGCAGCATCGAAGAAAAATAACTGAAAAACAACTAATGTGCCCGGTTCCCATCGTCCCTGAAATTATTGAGAGTGAATATTCGTCGTGTCAATAATAAGTCTATGCTACATTACGGGGCTATAAAACAACTCTGAAAGTTATACTGCTGCTGTTTTTTTTTTTAAGAATCGTTCTCTTAGGCTGCCGTGCTAGTGTGTGCTTTATTAGTTTTCGAGTTACGCAAGCGAAGATTCATGGGCTGTTTAACATCTTGCTGCACCTGGGGCGATTATCTACAGTGCATAGAAAGGCGTGAGCACGAACCTTTGTTCCGTTTCTGAGGCAAAAAGGAACAACGAGAACGAGTGCACCTGACAAACACGAATACCGTTTTTCTGTTTTGCACGATGCTGTACTGGGCTTCTCAACGCCCGTCTGTTGTCACCACGGCTCGTTTTCGACTTTTTCTCAGCAGAATCGCCAGACCGGAAGTACACTTGCATCGTTTTTAAATCTTGCATCGTTTTCCAGCAGGGATCGGGAGATTAAAGGCATCATAAACAGGCGAGCACATGCAAAAAAAAAAGGACTGAGCCCGTGGCTTTTCCCGGGTCTGATCCGGGTACCAAGCTCTACACAAAGGAAACAGTAGAAAATGCCGGTCATCCGACCCGCACCGACGGTGACACAGGGACTCTACGGCTCGGTCGGTAAGCCAGCCTATGTCCGAGGCTGTCTGAACACTGTGTGCAAACAAGTGTGGCCCTGGCAATGGCTCCGCGGAGAACTTTTTTTTTCCTTTTACTTCCTGTTGGCATTTTCTAAGACGAGTCAAACACTGAGAATGCCTGAGCCGTTGTGAGGGCAGAAAAGAAAGGTTGGTACATCAAGGTAAGCCGGTGGCATTGTTTCAGCTTCTTTCAAAGGCACCCAACACAAGGCCATCAAAGGAGGGCAGGCACCCGGCAAAAAGCTGGCCCAACTATTCGGGAACGAAAATACGAGCAATCGAGCAGCAACTCTCACGAAGAAATTGTTCTTTCCCGTGTTCCTCAGCCGCCAGTGAGCCCACGTGCTCTGGCGTTAAAGCGGAGAAGGAGCCACCAAAGCAATGACCTTATCCAGCCCCCTACTCTTTCGTCCATCGCGGCGCCATCTTAGTGCTTACTGGTGCTATGAAATGCGATCAATTGGCGAGGGAACACGAACCACTTTCCAAGAGGCCACCAGATGGTGTCGCCCCGTGCGCATGCCTCAATATGTTGTCCAGGAGGCCCATAGACAAAAACAAAAGACCCCTGCGAGAGCAGTTTTCAGCCCCTGCAGCCGTCCGTTCCCATTCTACCGGTGACTCCTAATAGGCCTTCTATTTTTTTCTTTTTCTTTGCGGTGAGCATCCACGAATGAACGTAGAGCCATGCGTTGTGGCATGAGTCACCTTTTCTCAAGCTATTCGCGCATTCGATAAGTGCAAGGTCATGTCTGCAGAACAAGGAATAGTTCACTAATCTCGTAACATGGTGGATTTTGCACTGATTAAGCAGTGAACTTATTGTGCTCCAAGTTTCAAGAAAAGGAAGAAAGCTCATAAGTGTAGCCACAGTCAAAGATCGTGCACACTGTCTTTCGCTAAAAGGTGCATACTGCAGAATAACCCAAACTCTCGTCACACTAAAAAATTTTTAGGGCAACAATACGACTGGAGTTAAACTGTAGTCGCGAATTCCTGTCGGCGATGTACAAGAAGTCGGGAATATTTTGCAACATCATATGCAGTGTTGTCGTTTTTTAGTCTTTTCAACGCATTTCATAAATCTGTGACTCCAGAAAAAACTCTGAATCCTTCCTCGTGAAAATTCTTGTGGTGGTGTAAGTTGTAGCGTATGTGTTGGTTTTGTCGCAGTAAAACGATGGTGGTGTCATATAACAATTACGCAGACGGCAACAATGTGGGGCAGTTAAGAGAAATATTTATTTATTGAATCAATAAAAACGAGAGCCGTTTACGGAACGAGCAAAAGGTGGTGTGTCCGAAAGCTACATTTGCAAACAAACCTAAAACAATTAACGGCTAGCTGCTTAATTAAAGCATGGCCTAATTTATGGCATATGGTGTGACGTTAATGTTAAGGAGGCAAAAGGTTATAAGGCCTTGCCGCAGCGCAGCTATTACGCTAGAGTTTGGTGCATTCTCTTCGGGGGGCGATAAATACCGTGACACACCACATAATGCGTATGCTAACACACACAAAGATAAGGGGAACATAACCTCATGCTCAAATACGAGCGCGGTTGTGCAACGGAAAAATTCTGAGTGGATACAAAAAATGTGCTTTTTTGCAGGAACCTTGGCCCCTTATACAACATTCGTAATATTACACGGGCTTAACGGCTATTTGTAAGTGTACAGTTGATCTACGGCGGTGACATTTACGTTCGATTAGGGTGGCGCCTTCCTTGCACTAATATTACACACGGTGTTTTGCATGTGTCCTATCTAAAAAAAAAAAAAAACGCCAGGCCTGGTCGGAAGGCGTAGTATAGTCGCAGCGGAAGCTAGAAGAGCGGCCTTCCACAGCCTTTTCTAAACACTTATTTGGTAACTGCTGCAAGCACACTTGCTGGGTACCCACTACGGCATTATTAATAATAATTTTTAGGTAGTAGACCAGCATTTGCTATGCTATTTTTCGTCATTCTTCTGAGAAGCGTGGTATCTGCTGCACTTGCAAGGAATTTTGTGCCAGTTGTTCGTGCATTGGCTGACGACAATGAGGAAATCTGCCTGAAGTGAGTATACGCCACAAATAATAGGGGAACAAGAACAAGCTTTCGTAATGGGTTGGAGAATTGGACGGCCCACTCGTTACGCTATTCGCATTGTGCGACGACTGGCTGTTCTTTTGCTGTTTTAAAACGCTTTATCAGTCGTGTTACCGCGATTGCGTTCCCGACATCAAGTTGGGTTAAAGCAAGTTTGCCAACAAGTTGCGAACACCAGCGTAGCTCACTGATAGAATACTGGACCGGCACCTAGCGGACCCGGGTTCGGGCCCCAGTGTGTCATTGACTCTGAGTTTTTTTCCTCTAATTTCGTGCGTTGTAGTTACTAACGCTGGCGGCGTAGGACAGCCGTAGCAGCGCGTGACCCGAATTTCAGTCTCATAACAGCTTTCGCTGTAAAACAATTGTAACATTGGCTAACGTCTCGTAGCTGCACAGCGGGCTACTAGGGACGCGGTCGTTGAAGGCTCCTGCTTATTTTATACTCTTTTATGTCAATTATCGTGCACTGGAAGCACAATATGCAAGTTTTTTTTTATTAATAGCATTGGGTTCTCAGTGAAATGTGTGGTCGCCGCAACAAAAAAAAATGAAGCCAGGAACTTGAATCAGACTGCTATAATGACAGAACGTGGAACGCTGTCGGGAGCTGAGACTATTTTTAAATATCTTACGCGTTTCACTTTTGTTCCACAACGAGCAGCAGAAAAGGCACCGTGGGGCGCGTCGGAACACTTTAGTATTCGCTTTGTGGCAAATATCTGCGAAATAAGGCGGAAAAATGAACGAGTTGTTGTAGTTTAGATGACAAATAGGTTTTTGAATAGTGTGAGCACACAGTAGCGGGCCCTTACAATTGAATTATTGCTATAGCAACCTTTCACCCAGCACCGTTGGACCTCAGTGCGTTGTCGCATCAGACGCTTGTACAATGGGGAACTTACTCATACAAGCCTCAGAGCTCCGCCGAATGAATCTCCGAAAGAAACGCGTGATGTCCCTGCTTTAAGGCTAATATATTTAAGGAGCGCAGCCCAGGGAACAATTCGCCGACTGCACTGACTAATTTTAGCAAAACTAAATGACCGTAAATTATCCTTGCAACGTGACAACAAGAATAGCACGTGCAGCTTTGGGCCCCTTTGAAAGAATGACCGAATAAGGTGCTTGCATAATACTGGGTGCAGTTTTCTTCCCCCTTTCACTTATCCCCTATGTAGAGTAGCAGGCTAGAGCGAACTAGCTCAGGCCGACCTCTCTGCCTTCTAATAAATTCTCACTCTCTTTCACTGGGTGCAGTGTGACACTGACGTACTTTCTCTGTGTAGCAAATAATTGAATGCAACTCGTATGCACGGGAGCAGTGACGAACACGTGTGATTCTGAAAACGGCCTAGAGGTCGATGAAAGCGCGTTAGCAGTAAAAAAATGAATTAACATGAGCGGAAAGCTTTGTGTGCCGCACCGATGTTGTCGTACGTGAAATGAAATCATGGTCGACGTGACTGACTAATCCTAGTGTCCGCCTTCCTGTTCGCTTTAACGTCGTTAAACTTTTAGTAAAAAAAAGTATGTGCACTTCTCAAGGCACATTAGCATAAAACTGATCTTCAAAGTTCAGCCGCGTGCAAGGTGAAAGCACGTACACGCAGGAACAGTGGTCAAATATCAACTGGTCCTGTGTGAATGCGTGTTTTCTTGTGTATGTTCATTTTTAAGGTTGATTAACTCTGCAAGATGTCACACCCGCTTGCCAAGATCAAAGCATCGACAAATTCAATTTGACATGAGCAATAGCTTTTCAGCTTTAGCAGTGACGTTTACACACTTTTACACTGATACAACGTGGCATATGAAGCATATACCGCCGCAAAAATAAGATGTCACTAAAAATAAAACGTTGGCGTGAAGAGAGAGATAGAGGAGACAACAGAACGGCAAACACGGGGTGCAGCAATCAACAAAAAAACTGAGGCAAATGAAATAAAATCACTTGCGGAGTTAAGATCACGACCATTTATTCTCTTTAACCCCCACATTACGAAGTTGACCTTTTCACGCATGCCTTCAGCTTCTGTTTGGACCAAGGTAGTTGCTCCAGTGAATTCACTACTCTGGTCTTTCTTTGTTTCTCTTTCTAACAAATCGTTCACCACTGGAAGATATGTCTACGTGTTATGTATACGTGTTAATGAC
The DNA here is from genome assembly GCF_043290135.1 of Rhipicephalus microplus. Classification (NCBI taxonomy): domain Eukaryota; kingdom Metazoa; phylum Arthropoda; class Arachnida; order Ixodida; family Ixodidae; genus Rhipicephalus; species Rhipicephalus microplus. The sequence continues at coordinate 154,601,930 of NC_134710.1, forward strand.
GTCCAAAGAGCGCTCATTCACAATAAACAATGTGCAGTGCACATTATTGGTTGAGCGATTTCATTCCTAGCTTTATATGCTATTTAAGAGCTTGTATTGAGATTGTAATAGCGTTTTTGTTGAAAAATAAACAAACAAATAAGCATTTTCATTCATGCTCTCACTCCCGCTTTACGTGCAACATGGCGTTTCCTGTGGGCGAGAAAAAACACTCTGGGTGGAACAATCTGTTACCGCTAATGTTGTACTAACAACAAAATAAAACAATGTGCCCAGTGAAAAAAAAATGAACAAAGCAGAAAGGAGAGAAACATTTAGTCAGCGCCACGTGGAACATGAAAACTAAAAGCATAAGTAAAAGCGTCTTTTCAGGGTCAGCGGGAGCAATAAAGACACCACACGAAGACACCAGCAGGTCGAGAATGAATTGGAGCCGCAGTATAGCGACAGATGTATCGAACGAGTCCTTGGGAACATGGTCTCGGTGCAAGCACAGCAAAGTTGAAAGGATAGGTATAAAAAAAAATATTACACAAAACATTGGATCAACAGCTTTGTTCATCTAGAAGCGTAATTGCCATTAACCATAGCACGTACTCACCGACACATAAAAAGCAAAATAAGTGGGCAATGAGTCTACGGTGACAAACGTTATAGAACACTAGGGGCACTTTAGCTTGTCCAGGGATCAGAAAAGCCCCCTAATGTCATTCGTGCGACCCGCGTGGCTGCAGGGCCTTCAACTACAGCACGGCGAACGATGAACATGGCGGCACTTTCCGGCCAGCCTGCTGGAACAGCGAACTCGGATTATCGTGAAACGAGCATCATTTTCTCGAGTGGCATTCTGCCGTCGCGGCGCGATCAACAAGGCCAGCAAGGAAACGGCGAACCCGCTGTGCGCTGCCTTGCCTCCGCCCGTTGGCAGGTGCCCCCGATATAGGGTTCTTGATTTACACGTCGCTGCTATATTATATTGGGTCGCTCACTGCTCTCCACGCGTGCTCCGCGAAGGGACGATTATGATCGCTTGGAGGCATTGCAGAGCGAGGCCCGTGTGGTTCGCGGCTGCCAGCTCCCTCACAGAAGGGAGACGGTATACAATACGGGAAAACGCCGCGTGAGTCCTTTGAAGGCATGCCATGCGCGAACCACCGCAAGTTGACTCCGCTCGTTTCTCTGGCTTCCTTCTTTTCCTCTTTCTACTTTTTCTTCTTTTGTTACCCGGTGTGAGCAGCGGTGCGTGCTGTCTGGTTACATTGTACAGATTTCTTCCAACGCAATCCGAGATCGGAAGCTGAAACTCCTATATTGGCGACTCGTTTCTCCCGGCGCCTGTTTTTTTTTTTTGTTATTGTTGACTTCATTTTAACTTCGTGCTTTCCCAAAGAGCGTGCCCGAGGACGGGAAAAAGTAATATTTCTTTTGAGGATTTGGTCTTTCGTGATAATCAACGTTGAGGGCGCAGTGCGATCTCTCAAGCCGTTGTTGTAGATTAGCTACAACGGTTTTCGTCGCGCAGTAAACATATAAAGAGTTAAGTATGTACAACAAAACCATTCTCCTCCACCAGCGACGTTGAAGCTTGTGCCCTCTTACGCCTCTACCACGGTATTTCGGCGGTGCAAGTGCGCGCTGGTGATCTCCCACGCCTCCCCCCCCCCCCAAAAAAAAAAAAACGCTCTGGAACAAAACGTGGGGCAGGGCTTTAGACTTTCGAGGGTGATCTCTTCAACGGCGTTATTGTCGGCGAGCTCACCAGCTTTACTCGAAAATCCACTTCAAACAAAACGGGGCGCCGTTCCGAAGTAGACAGAAAGAATCATCTTGGCTGGCCGAAAACCACGGAAAGTTATTCGGCTACACGAAAAAGAAAGTGAAACGGGCGGGCAACGACGTGGAACTCTGGGAGCAAGAATAAAACCGGGGTAAATGTGAATACTGCTGTGGTGGGGATGGCACGAGGAAAGCGGACGAGGAGGTACCCGGCAACGGGGACCTGAAGGGAGGAAACCGGAAGCAGAAACAATCAGAAACGGGCCGCCATATCGAAGATAGATGGGTCCCCGCTCGAGGCTAACAGCGTCCAGAAAACGGGCGCGACAGGACTATGATCTACTGGAGAACCTAAAAACATACGTCAACCATTCTAGCGTGTATTTCTTATAGCATTCTCGGGCCGCGCTCGCCTTCTAGAATCAGTTTGTGGTTCACTGCTACTGGTTGAGATTTTTTTTTCGACATCTCTCCCCCCCCCCCCCTTTTTTTTTACTACTCTCAGTGTATCGTTCAGCTTGCTTCGTTCGCTGTGTTTGGTTCTCGTTTGTGGGTTCGCCCACCTCAAGACTCCGTTCAACGCTGTTATAAAAAATAAGCAAAAAAGAGAGAGAGCGAGAGAAATAGAAGGACATAGAGAGGAGCAGCCTGAGAAATCGAATCTTGCTTCTGCATTGCTTTGACCTCGGTTTGGTTGTCGTAGCTGCGGCTGACTTGAGGCTTAATGGAGAAAAAAGACGTGTGACCAATGTTTATACGGTGTGTGATCTGTATATCTGTCGACTGGAATTGCGAGAATTGTGTGATATTACCAATGACTGGGTTCAGTTAGATACGCCTTCTACTTTCTTCCCACTTCGAGAATATTGGACCTGTAGTAGAGCAAAAAGAAGCACCCTTAGGCGAACCACGTAAAACATGTCACTATATTTTCTACAGCGCGTCGCCATCTTGAGCAGTGCTGGCATCTTCCGCCAGGCCGGGAAAATCTGACATGCTCGTGCCAGCTGAAAGATTTAAACCACAATTAACGTTGCGCCACTTAGGCGAGCCACATAGAACAGCTGTCACTATATTTTCTACAGCGCGTCGCCATCTTGAGCAGTGCTGCCATCTTCCGCCTGGCCGGGAAAATGTGACATGCTCGTGTCGCAGCTGGCTGTAGAGGCTACCGGCTTTGCGTTCGTGAGTTTTTACACGTGCATGGGTGACATGCGTGTATGTTTGGGACTATGCACCTGCGTGTTAACACATCACTGCTAAAAAGAAGAAAATTTTTCAGCCGACAGTCCCTCAACGCTCAGTGCTTTCAAATGAACCGACAATTGGCAGACAAACATTCGGAGGACGCTTGATATTGGCCTTCACGCGAAGTGCGACTCCATTGGCATCCCCTTCTCAATCGCTATCATGGCTTCGCTTTCTTATCTCAGAATTCCTACTGCAAGTACAATTACGAAGTGCCATACACGTCATAACTTTTCTTCCTGCAAATGGGTGAAAACCCACCACACACCCTTGTGATAGCATGCGCAATAAAATGTATATGTTTGGTCTTTCTTCAATAAATTTCTCACTTGAAAGTCAGTGCTCGTGCTGTGCTCCTTCTTTCACTCTGTTTCCATTTTTGGTGCTGTTTACCTCGATCAGCAAAGAATCGTTACTAACTTGCGTAGTTTTCAACAGTACTCAGCCGTAAAGACGCTCTCAATTTCACAGCTGCGAACTTTCTCAATAGTATTGTTGGTAACAATGATTAATTATGCTTCTGCACTTTGAAATCAGTGGGTCTCCACACCAAGCAGTCGTCGCGCAGCTCGTATGCTCTGACGCCTCGTACGATTCTACGCTTCGCTTCCGTCACACAATATTAAATGCGTAAGAAAAAGATATATATATATATATATATATATATATATATATATATATATATATAGATAGATAGATAGATAGATAGATATATATATATAAATATATACGGCTTTAACCTCCCGTGATCGCATCCTTAACTTGTGGTGGACCAAAATTAGCAGGGAGGCGTGAAGGGGTACGACGATTGCGACTGTCTCGTCATGACAAGAATAACGTGAAAATCTTGTCGCGTACGATATCAAACCCTTTCCTCCAGACCCGTATACCACGGGCAATGGTATGTGGGTATGGACCAAAAGTGTTTGGCAGTTTATATTTACTGAGGAATGGCGAGAATAGATATTGGTAATTTATATGCGCCAGCATTAACAAAAACTGGCATCGGCAGCGTATACCCAACAAAATCAAAACATAAATGTTTGTGTCACAGCAGAAATTAAACCCAAACGCTCGGCGTGGCAATCAAGTATTCTACAATGAAGACACACCTGGTCTCGGAACTTCTTTGAAAAACGACCCTGTGTAGGGGTAATGTATGCAGCCACAGTTTTGGTTGCAGTGTGGCCCTTCTCACTTTATACGCGTATGTACTCCAATGATATAGGCGTTAAGCCGGGTTAACGCAAATTGTAGTTAAGCGCCATCCGCTGAAATTCATCTACGTGGCACTATCCAGGGCCACAATTTTGCAAGCACGAGCGCTACATTCAGCTTACTGGTTTTGGAGTTGGTAATACCCACGTTGCTCTTAGCATCGTTACGAAACTGTGAACAACTCGTTATACAAAACTTGTGACCGTTTAACATGCATCCCTGTGTGTAAAATATTCGTATAAATGTTTACCGTCTTCTTGTAACCTTTAGCTCAACAAAAAGAAACTATATACCACAGTCCCCTTCCCTCCGCATGCTTCGCAAGACATCGATTTCCAAAGTACGTGGCAACTGCCAAATTTTTCAAAAGCAGTATGGTTCTATAACCTGTGTTTGCTTGCTTGCTATTCTCCAGAAAATTAGAGAGAGGGAAAGTGTTGTGGGGCGAAGAACATGTAAACATGCAAGTAATGTAACAGTGGGCAAGGTAGGGAGTCTATAGAGTTGTAAAATATTTATTCACACACACACACACACACACACACACACACACACACACACACACACACACACACGCACGCACGCACGCACGCACGCACACACACACACACACACACACACACACACACACACACACACACACACACACACGCGCGCGCGCGCGCGCACGCACACACACAAAGGCAGACACCCTATTTTAGAAGATAGGTGGATTCGAGATCCGCAAGCAAAAAGTCCTGCGCTTTGCGCTGTTTCTATGGCGAAGAGCGTCCACACAACAACCGAGAGGCATGAAGAATGAAAGAGTGAACTACAAACCCAGACAATTTTATTAAGCGGCGAAAAGTGAGCTGATTGGTACATATCTCGAAGACGCAATTAGCAGCGCTAAGCCGCCTTCGTGTTTTCTTCGTCTCTTGTTAGCGACGTTCATTTCTTCTACTTCATTAGCTAAATACACCACCTCGTCCCACAATCCTGGCGTCGAAGAAACATTTTTTCTTGCTCCTTGACCCCGCACACTCATAGCTCTAGCATCCTGAAAATTGACGTGATTGGGAAGAGAGGGAGAAGGACAACTGGGTCTGTTGGGTCAATATGTTATTATGTTAAATCGCCAATATTACCGCTGCAGGATGTACCTTATGCAAGTGACGAATACTCAACTTTCGATGAATAGCTGAGCACAATAACTGGATCGACATGTGATTCTAAATACGAGACACCCTCACACGATTAGCCAGTTATACGTTATTATTAAAGAGTAATTTTCGGCCAGTTCGTTGAACATATCGTAGGGAAAAGGTGCAAGATACCAGCACAGTAAGAGCGCACATACAACCACACAGTGCTAGCTAATTACTAGGCAATATCAACTCCGTTTTTAAAGACGATAGTCCTTCTTGGGGACCTTCGACGCAAAAATCTTGGTCTGTCTAACTGTCTGTCTGTAAATTTGTCTGTTTGTCCGCCCTAAATGATACCCAAAACGGCCGACCCCATCTGTAGCGCCCACCAATATTGCTCAAGATTCTGCATTCATACTTGTGCGATTGTCAATTGAGAAGCAATTATTGCGCATATCTGAGGCACCATTAGAGGACGTCAATATTCTGTATATGTGTCTTTTTACTCGAAAAGGCATACATAAGTAATTCTAAAGACCATAGCGTTTATCACGCTGCGTTGACAATGCAATGCTTGCACGAAAAGGCGTGTGTTTTCTACGCTTTGCTAAGACGACACGGTGGTGGCACCTGCCCGTTGCCTTGCGTTCTACACCTTATCACCTCCGAAACGTCGCGCACGCCACGCTCTTCGTTTTCTAAGATAACTGCCGGATAGCGCTGCTGTCTCACGTCTGACGTAACTTGATGCGCTCGTTCGCCTCCGCTGCATGCTCGAGGCACTCTAAAGCAGCGGCTCCAGAATACCATTCACCGTTTTTTTTTTTTTTGCGGAGAGCATCAAATAAATGTTTTGTTCACTCTCTCCAGACGCAAGACTATCGTCTTTCGACAACATTTACAGTGTAACATGGACATATGGGGCCAATTTTTTTTTATTTAGAAATGCAATATTCAAATTCTTCTTTTCCAAACTAACTTGTGTTTATTTCATTCTTAGTGCATAGTTTTCAAATGCATCGCAGGTCATGGGATCGAATGCCGGCTGCGGCGGCTGCATTTCCGATGGAGGCGGAAATTATGTAGGCCCGTGTGCTCACATTTGGGTGCACGTTCAAGAACCCCAGGTGGTTGAAATTTCTGGAGCCCCCCACTACAGCGTCTCTCATAATCATATCGGCGTTTTGGGATGTTAAACCCCACATATTAATCAATCAATCAATAAATCAGTCAATTGATCAATCAGTTTTTAAATGCGCTGAAGATGGCGGAAAGGGCTGGTACGAGTAGCATTACGGTCCTTCACGCTGCAAGTCACGCTTATCCAAGCGCAAAGAAGATTCCTGAGGCGCCATTTTTTTTGTAGACGTAAGGTCCTTATTCGCGGAGAGCCCTCACCAAATACGCTACAATATAGGGGAGCTATCAGGCCAATATTTACAAAAATAAATATTTGCGGATGAGACACTTGCTGAACTCGAACCTGCGCACTTTTTACCATTTCCATGGCAGCCAGTGCTCAATGCATTGGCGCGTGAAGATATTACGCACCGTCACCCTGCCACTCAAATACCCGCGTTATAGCATAGATCCACATCCCTTTCTCATCCTGTTCTCGTGCGGGTCAGTGCTTAAGAAAGTATTCCTCGTGTTTGCGATTCTCGATGTACTTCAGCGCTACGAACAGTTAGAAATGGTTTATAAATGTTCGTGCACGCGTTTCTGACATAAAACAATGTCACTGACACTCAACGTGTACACTCTTTAGCTGTTCTTTTTCTTTTGCCCCCACTCTATCTTTCTATCTTTCTGGTATCGCTGACAGAACGTCTCGAGGAAATGTTTTTTTTTGCTTCTGTTGTGGATGGTTCACACAGGCTTTGAGGGCGTGTGTTCAGTAAAACAGCCAGAAGCGTGTGATTTGTAGTCAGATCAAGCGTGGTGGTTCTTCCATGGGGCTTCGCACAAAAAAAAAACACCCTTCAATAAGGCTTCGGTAACCACATTCCTGGGCTCAGCGCATTGCGAAAGATACTCCCCTCCAGGCAACTGCTGCTCGTCAGGCATTTCGCTGAAGGCATTTGGTCCAGCTTCTTACCGATGTGCTTTTGTAGACAGCACGAACACAAGCAATTGTGGCAGACTCCCTGCTTTCACTGTAGAGGCGAAAATCAGATAGTGATACGTATCTTCGGTTGCTTTTTGTAAGGAATTATTCCCCTTGCATTTTGTATGCTTCTGTTCTTTTACACAACACTCAACAAACGAAAACATTGTATGCAGAGAAATCTGAAAAAGACCGCCTAGCTACCTTCCTCTCAAGATGAAGGCAGCATATCTAACGCCTATGGCAAGACTCAAGCAGCAACGGAACCTTTTACTTTTTTCTGAAAGAGTCTTGAGAGGTTGCGATATTTATTAAGTTAGTAAAACTGCTATCCCGGCCTACGTGCTTTCAAAAAAGTAGTTTAACGTTCATAGAACATTTATATACGGCTCCCTACACAATACATGTTGGTGTTTATCAGCAATAGCACCATTTGATGTGGACGCACCTGCGTCAATCATGATGGCGCATCTGTATCCTAACGACTAAGCGCAATGATAATTAATAAATATTTCTGGTAACTAAAGTACTTAACGTAAACCCACACACAGTGTAAGGTGAATGCAGCTCAAAGATGACATCAACGAGCACGTAATTCCTAGTACTCGATATGCACGCCTGCAAAGCGTCGTCAATTGATGAGAGAAACGGCAAGATGTGCGCTTTAGCAAGTGGGTAACCTACGTTGATGCTTACGCAAACGCTACCACGCAGCGCTTAATTAGCGAATACGAGAGGAAGAGCTCGTAACTTGAGTCGTGAACAGATGAATACACGTTCATGCGTTCATTACAAGTAACTAGAAGTATGCGACAAGTCAGCGAAAGTTTTTTCTGGATTTTGTTTGTCATCTGTCTGTTCGCACTTTACTCGCGTGAAATTCGTGAAGGAAATGACGACAATACAGTCTTGAAGGACCTCGGCATAAAACACTTTCGTTTTAAATGTGAAGGAGAATTAGTGCTCAATTCAACAATTTGGATCAAAGCAGAACGCATTCAGGACTTCTTCAGGGGCCAAATCGATACACCTCTCGGGCAAAAATTAAAAATATTTGCCTATTTACACAGAAGCATATTCTTCTAGTCTGGAAAAGTGTACCATGTCACCAGCCAGGCAAAAAAACTGGCAGATCCCACGTACAGTGGGAATCGATGATATGCGAAGCTCGAATGAGGAAAGTTGATGTGTCACTTTAAAATCAGCACAAAGTTACGAAAAGAAGGTAAATTATGCCATACATGACTTCCATGTCATTAGTATCATGTTTGGGCGTGTCGTTTACCTTCGTCGTTCATTCAAGTCACGTGATACTAAATTTAGTAAATGTGGAGCTAGCGAGACGTCCGTGAGCATGCCATGAGCGTAGCATGTAGTCATATTTTGCATGACACGCATATCATGATTATCATGTTCTGACGTGTCATTTTTTTTTTAAGACATACTGCAGTCCGAAGACCAAGCTATCATTTTCCTTCGTTGTCTATTCACGTAACGTGATACCAAATTTGGTATGTGTGGAGCTGGCAAAACGGCCGCGAGCGTGATATGAGTGCAGCATGTAGACATATTTTACATGACACGCATTCCAAGATCATCATGTTTGCACATGTCATTTACCTTCGTCGTCCGTTCACGTCATGTATTATCAAATTTGGTACATGTGAAGCTAGCGAAACGACCGCGAGCAAATCATGAGCGCGGTATGTTTTCATGTTGTTATATTACACGCATGTCATTATTATGTTTCCACCAGTCATATACCTTCGTCATCCATTGACGTCACGTAACACCAAAATTGGTATACGTGAAGCTAGCAAAACGGCTGCGAGTGCATCATGAGTGTGACATGTAGTCATGTTTTTACATTACACGCATCTCATGGCTATCATGTTGGCACCAGTCACATACCTTCGCCATCCATTCACGTCTCGTAATACTAAGTTTGGTATATCTGAAGCAAACGAAACGGCCACGAGCACATCATGAGTGTGGCATGTAGTGATGTTGTTGCATGACATGCATATCATGATTTCTATGTTACGGTCTGCCGTTAGTATTCGCATTTTTGCAGCATGTCATGTGAACGAAACCACCACAAGAGCAGCAAGACCATGAAATATAAAATTATGAAATTCATGACATACATGTTATGACGAAACTGCTACCCTTCTAAGATACATGTCAAGACTTTCATGTTATGACTAGTCACTTATGCCGATCATAGAGTTATGTTATGTCCTACCAGTTTTGGTATTGATACCATTATCAAAATGGCCAGGAGAGCTAAAATTCGTAGACGGCTAAGACAGACAGACAGACAGACAGACAGACAGACAGACAGACAGACAGACAGACAGACGGACAGACAGACAGACAGACAGACAGACTGGCAGGCAGGCAGGCAGGCAGGCAGGCAGGCAGGCAGGCAGGCAGGCAGGCAGGCAGATAGATAGATAGATAGATAGATAGATAGATAGATAGATAGATAGATAGATAGATAGATAGATAGATAGATAGATAGATAGATAGATAGATAGATAGATAGATAGATAGATAGATAGATAGATAGATAGATAGATAGATAGATAGATAGATAGATAGATAGATAGATAGATAGATAGATAGATAGATAGATAGATAGATAGATAGATAGATAGATAGATAGATAGATAGATAGATAGATAGATAGATAGATAGATAGATAGATAGATAGATAGATAGATAGATAGATAGATAGATAGATAGATAGATAGAAAAAAATGCTTCGCATTTGTTATCTCTATCCCACCATCAAATCAACTCTTTCTGTCTATTTCGCTGGTGCGCTGGTTCACACACAGGCACAGATCACACTCATATACAAAGACTTAGTAGATGAGCATGCGTTATATGTGGCATATACTAATTAAAAACAAAAAATAGGTCACAAACACACACATACACCCACACGCACAGTCACGCACAGGTAGAGAGAGAGAAACAGAAACGGTAAAAGAAAGGCAGGAAGGTTAACCTTCACAAACAGTCTCGCTGCAACGGCGAGGCAATAAATGCGATAGTAATAAATTGTAGTGGTATGCGAAGCATGGCTGCGCAGTACCGAAGATACATATATTTGAGATTCTATCCTAAATACTCTTTGGGTATTTTGTATCTCAATCGCGTTACGTCTCGCATTATGAGTATCTGTATCTGTATTTCTGTTATATTCGATAATGTATCATGTACCTTAAGATACAAGATGCTGTGGTTGCAATGCTATGCCGTACGAAATATTAATCGCTAACTGAACTCCTCTGTTCAGGCCAGTACTGGTGCCACTAACCTACCTGAATAATACTAAGGGCAGTGACATTATTTTATTTTTTCATACTACTCCACCAGTTAGGGCAGACAATGATGTGTACGCGTCTCTCTTGGAGAAGCAGAGCGAAACTACTGAGTTTGGGCAGTCTCGACAGAGACTATATTAGCGTGCTTGCCTACGGGCTTTCTGATTTTTAGATTTCTTTCCTTTTTAGTTGTGTCGAAGCATGACGCTTACCCTTAGCCACTTGCAAGCGGCGCGTAATACAATGCGTGCGGGGATGACCTTAAGAAATTCGATGCAACTCTGCAGCGTGGAACTACAGCACCGCCGGTACTAATGCTGTATCTAATAGAACAAGCACTTGCTTGTCAGACGATATCTTGGGGTACCATGCCGCTTTCTTCCAGCTGTTTCTATTCAACGAGCTTTTGAGATTATATTGTTAGCACAACTGCTTTCTCAGTTGTCCTTCTCTTGCATCCCATCCTCTGAATGGTCTTTTAAGGTCTCGTGAATGCAATATGCCTTTTCTAAAGTCAAAATAACCTCTTTGTTTTAGTCTTACTTTTTTGTCTTCTTTTTTGCCACTAACATATTTATACTCACTTGATTTTTATCATCTGCGAGGGTGATTTGAGAAATAAGTTTGTCATTATATGGGTGTACGTTGAGTACACAGCGCTAAACATTCTGCGGACTGCCTGTTAAAACGACCAAATTAGGCTGCGTCATAGTATTAGTAATAATAAAAGCCATCTGAAAGGTATTAGAAGGGTATTCAATAAACATTCTAATATAAAATGGTTCGTTTTATTATGAACATCTCAACGGGCCATTTCAGGTATTTTTCTTTAGGCACTGATTTTTTTATTGTCTTTAACAGGTAAGCTGACAATGCGTCACGCTTTACAACCGCAGCTATTAAGAGTGGCGCCAGTATCGCGTATCACAAATTATTCCCCACAAAGGCTTGGAACAGCAAGTTTTATATTTTTGTTTTAATTGTTTTCTTTTTTTAGTCCTGCCGATTTTTTTATTACTAATTTCCAGGTAATCGTAGCTTTAGGCGGCTATTGCGTGAATAGTGGCGTTGTCCCTAGACGATTTTGTCGACTATGCTACCACTCACTGTATTATTTAATAATTAATTAATTTTTGTTTGGGTCTAAGCAAAAAAAAATGTGTGACCTCTCGGCGCAAGCCACCCGCAAAGCTTCATAAACTTCGCGAATGTCTAAGAGTGTGAAAGTAAAATTACGCGCAAATCCTGGTGCGGTGGCCGCATGTAGAGGCATAGGGATGAAATGCTTGAGGCCTATGTACTTTGGTTTGCATCGTTAGAGAATACCGCATGGATAAAATTTCCGGAGCTTTGTACTTCTGTGGCCCTCATAATTATATCGTAGTTTTAAGACATAACTGAACAATTATTATTCAGATAACTGCGCAGTACACGTACTTATGTTAATTCGTGAGCTTAAGCGTGTACCAGTTATTATGCTGAAAGGTGTAATCACCGCGGTATAAATACAAACCGCGTTTTGCCGATGATCTGATTATCGAAAGCAGATGACACTCATGACGGATCTTATAGTACAGCACGCTTAGATTCTACGTTTAATTGCTTAGTTTTCTGGGCAGGAGTGAGCTCATTAGTAAGCTTCATTTCTGCTAGAGTTACTGCCGCTTACTTCACAGTCACCACCACGTAACAATACAATACGTCTGAGGAGTTTCTAAAGCGCACATGTCCGCTCTCTAAAAAAATTGATTGTACGTTATTGAGCTCATAAATAACGAACAGTTTATGCCGGTGGGTATGAAGGGTAAGAAAAGATATAGCAATTTGATGCGCTCTGTGTAGGCCGGCCTGTATACACAATGTTCTACAAAAATGTCGTTACCGGCGTTGTTGCTGCTGTACAGCGATAATTCGGTATGGCAAAATGGTATTTTAGAAACAAGTGAAACTGCACACCGGTATTTGCACCATCAATGCGAAGGCTTTTTCTTGATGATTGTGTTATTGAATAGCAATCTGCTAGCCAGATGGTAAGCTCAGCAGCGACTTTAATCAATTACATAAATGACAAACACGAACCACTGTCAGTGAAGTGTCTACAGAGCTGGGCTGTCAAACATCTACATCAAACTTTAATAAGGGCTTCAGAAGTAAACTGATTTACTTTCTGACAAAAGTGTTTGAGATGCCAACGCACATTTATAGAAAATTGAATTGGGCAGCCACATCTTACCTGCACATTCGTTGATTGATTTATATGTGGGGTGTAACGTCCCTAGACCACGATATGATTAAGAGGACGCCGTAGTGGAAGGCACCGAAAATTTTGAGCATCTGGGGTACATTAACGTGTACCTAAATCTAAGCACACAGGCCTCAAGCATTCTCGCCTCCATTGAAAATGTACTTAATCAACGTAGCGCGTTTTGAAATATAGGACAAGGGAAGGGACAGAAGGGAGCGCTTACTTCCAACAAAACTTTATTTCGAGGAGCGTACATATATATGCTCATGAAATTTGAAAACAACAGACAATCAGATGAAAAAACCCACTATTGCCATGCGCTAAAAAGCTCTCGTACTTACGTATGAAAGTTGTTTCACATGCAAAACCGGATGCTCTAAAAAGCACTTAACACTGTTTGTCACATGCGCGCAATTTGTAATCAATCAGATACCTCTTTCATGCGGTAAACACTACATAGGACAAACTGGCAGGTGTATTAATGACCGGCTCCGCGAACACGCTTGCAACGTAAAAAACGGTCGAGATGGTTTTTTGGCACTACATTGCAGCACGTGTGGCTGCAAACCACTTTTTCATGGTACGGTAATTATAGCAAAAAACAGAAATAAAGTGACAAGGGAGATTATTGAAGCAGAAAGGATAAGTAGATCAGAGCTGAACTGCGTCAGCAATCCTTCTCTCGGTCTTTGTGAAAAAGAATTGTCGTTTTTGAGATCATAAGTTTTTAGCGCATGGCAATAGTGGGTCTTTCATCTGTTTGTCTGTTGTTTTCGAGTTTCATGAGCATATATATGTACGCTCCCCGAAATAAAGTTTTGTTGGAAGTAGGCGCTCCCTTCTGTCCCTTCCCTTGTCCTATGTTTCAAAACGCGCTACGTCGATTAAGTATGTCTTACCAACATGCCCAACTTTATACTCTAGTCTATTGAAAATGTGTTTGTTTGTTTGTTTCCAACAAATGTGGTTCTCTCTCTTACTGTCATGTGTTCCTCTGCAACACATTGAAACGGTGCATACAAAAAAAAAATACTGCCATCGTTGCACGCTTCATCAAGGCACGGCTTTCCGAAACCGTTCGGTGTGCGCGAAAGCTCTCTTACGTAAGTAACTGGGAGTGCTGCCGCAGGGAACTTGTTCCAAAGATCAGTGTTATGAATAACGAGATCCCGTGCGTCATCTGAGAAAACACTCTCACGCACTAAGATTTTCACCCATGTGGGTATACATAATTGCCTTCTAAACTCTTGAGTGCATGTCATGCGCGCATACTTCCAGAGCACGGAAGTTCAAAAAAGCCAAAGGGAAAAGCAACCGCGTCTCGCTAAAGTTTCTCTGCCACGCAAATATGCCCAGTTGGCGTTCGTGTGCCAACAAGAAGATACAAGAAGTTCTGTTGCGAAAGTGGAGTAAGGATGTACGACTTATTGATATGTGATGGCTAAACTGATCGGCTAATATGAAATACGTCATCTACTTTCTCCACCGGAGGGCATTACGCAGCAGAAGGCGGTTGTACAGCTATACATCGCGTATTTGTGTATGTCGTGTAGCACTCTCTACCGCGATGTCGTTTCTCGACCATTTTTCCTGCAGCATGGTCACACATGCCTAGCGTAGCAGGCATATCGTGGCCTCCGGCGACAGCTTCGTGGTGATGGGCACGGGTTCAAACCGGTCAAAACATATGCATGCGTCCACAGCTGGCACCCAACGTTGTGCCGCCGTTAGACATCCGCCTCACGACAGCACCGCCAGGAAAGTTCTTGCAAGTGAACAATATTCAAGTGCATACCTACACGGGTTGTCGCCAACCACGCTGCAGTTTGAAACAAACTGGGTAACGCTGGTGCCACAGTACGAAATGCCGACATTCCTAAAGCTGTAAAGATGTCTAAGAAAAATTCCAGGCTAGGCTTGACAGTCAAGAAGCAAGCAACAAACATGTACACTCCTGAAAACTGCAAAGCGATGTATGCTAGTACACATCGGCGGAAAAATTCCATGCTGGCTAGGAAGAAGACAGTGACAAGCGCTGGAAGATGTTAGGAGGTTTGCTGCTTCTCTTTGATTCCATGATACGCAGGACTCTTATGATCCGTCTTGGGACCTCCACCACTTTTCTAGCACAGATCAGAAGGAAACACCGAGCAGGACGTGATGTAAGGTAAAAGAGATGGCAGCAGTACTCGATGACAAGCAATGGTCATAAGCTTCCACCCAGAACTCGAGTAGTGAGTGAATTCCTACACGAAGCAAAAGGGGAGAGAATAATTATGATACGTACCCTTTCATTTGCCTATTAAAGCCTGAATGCTTGTTGGTAATCGCGGCCCTACGCAATATTATATCGCTTCATTGCGGCAGGCATAAGGACAATATATGCTTGGCAAAAAAGAAAAAAAGACACTTCAAATTGCTCGCTTGAAATTAATTGCTATACTTTCGCCGGCACAGTTAATGAGATAAACTTGTCACTAGGACAAGTTTTCAGCATTCCTAAGTGATCGAATGAGCGAAAAGAAAGCGTCACACGTGCGTTTTGTAGAAGCTGTATGATATAATAATCATCATTTGCAGATATAAGCTTTAGTTTAACCTGTTTTTGTTGAAGATTACTCTTCTAGTTTAAGTATAAGAGGTAACTGGGTCGCGGGTTCGAATCCCGGCTGCGGCGGCTGCATTTCCGATGGAGGCGGAAATGTTGTAGGCCCGTGTGCTCAGATTTGGGTGCACGTTAAAGAACCCCAGGTGGTCGAAATTTCCGGAGCCCTCCACTACGGCGTCTCTCATAATCATATGGTGGTTTTGGGACGTTAAACCTTACATACCAATCAATAAAAGGTAACTGTTTGCAAATGGTGGGGCGACGTGCATCGGCAGGGAACACGGTGTACATGATTTCGCCACGTCCGGTGGTCGTCGAGCTCCAGAATAGATATAAAAAAATCGCCTACGTCTCGAAGGAGAAAAAAATATCAAGATAGCACCTTCATGTGCGAGAAAAATAAAGTTGAAACTAAAAGAAACAATGAGGGAAAAGGCGGGCGGCTGCCCACAACGGCAAGCCGAAAAATAAAGCACTGCGATTGTAGAGGAATGGTGACAAAAAAATGAAATACAAAAATGTGGGGGCGGTCTACAGCAATGCGTACTGGACATCGTGCCTATAAGGCCTGTAAGTGTTTTTCAGCGTTTCGATGATTCTATAGGGGGATAAGACGGGCTTATTTATCTGTATAAGGTGAACCGGCCCCACTGGTTTAGTTATGGTAGTTGACTGCTTAACCCAAGGCCACGGGTTCAAATCCTAGCCTTGTCAGCCGCATTTCTATGAAGACTAAACGGTAGAGGACCGTGCGCTTATATTTAATAGCATTGAGCATTTAAAAAGGCTCAAGCACGAAAAATTCTCGGCGCTGTCCAGTTTGACGACTCTCATAATTACACCATGATTTTTGAGATGTAAAACCTCAAGACCAGCTGTTATCTGTATAAAATAACTATGGCACTACGCGGCAGTAGCGTATCTATATTGATAATGCGTTCATGCTTGTAAAACATTGCACTTATGCAATCGACGAGGTCATTCGAGGCATAGCATTGGAAGGGCTAAAACACCTTGTCATAAACTCCGTCAGAGCAGTGTATCAAGTTAAAGTGCCACGCCATTTTTTTAAAGGTGGGTCTATCTAATCAGATAACACAAAGTGCTGAATCTCAATAGTAAAGCAAAATGCAACCCATTTACCTAGAAACTTATTCTTACTAGAACACGAATGCTAGAGAAAATACGCTTTAGGGCATGTGGAAAAAAACTGAGACCCTAGCAAAACCTGACCTGTGTATTGAACGAGAAACAGTTCGCGAATGATTTTCAAGCCACATTCCAATATGTAGGCGAGAACTGTCGGAGAAAACTAAAACAGTGACAGATTCTTTTTTCCTACGCTTACCTCGGTCTCCAATCTGTTCTCACTCCTCTTTATTTTTTTGCTGACCGTGGTAAGACGGCCGTGGTGCGGGAGCAGTAGAGAGAACTGTGTGGCCTATCGTGGCTTCGAAGTTGAGAGCGTGAAAATGGCTACTGCTGACGTTTGCCCCCCCCCCCCCCTAAAAAAACGGGGAACGGGAGGCATGGCGATGGGGACATAAGCTTCAAGACTGTGGGGTGGCTTGCATTGGCAGGAACACGGCGCATATGATCTCACCACGTCCACTGGTCGTCAAGCTCCAGAATCGATATCAAAAACTGGCTACGTCTCGAAGGGGGAAAAATATCAAGATAGCACATCCATGTGCGAGAAAAATAAAGTTGATACTAAAAGAAACAACGAGGAGAAAAGGCGCGCGGCTGCCCACAACGGCAAGCCGAAAAATAAAGCACTGCGAGTGAAGAGGAATAGTGACAAAAAAAAACGAAATACGAAAATGTGGTGGCAACTCGAAACGACGCGTCTCTGCCTAGCGTCAAATCAATTGCGAGCGTTTTGAGAATCCCTGCCACATTCTCGAAAGCAAACTGGAAAGAGGCAGACAAACGAAAGTGAACGAAGAACCCTCCTGCAGGACTTCTGGCGCAGCGGTTTTTCCCGAAGGGTTTCGCGTACATGGCGGTGGCAATGGCTACACTGTTTGCTCTCTGTTATTTTGTCTATGTTTCCCTTCATTTTTTTCCCCAAGAGACACCGGCGGCATCGCGAGAAAAGTGTACGTGACTGCTCGTTACTCGAAGAGATATTCCCCGTGCTAGCCAGTCTCGTTTGATCTCTGTTCACGCGCAGTTTCAGTCTAACTCACCCAGACGTAAGGTTGCTCTTTTTTTATTTTAAGACGCAACAATTATTATTCCTTGCTCAAAAGCAAAGAAGTGAGGCAGGACTTATTGTGCACACACCAAATGTGGCGTATTGTGCAACCTCACCGCGGCAATGACACTGAAACTGTAGATACCGAATGCAGCGGTGAACAGTGGCAGTGAGAAATAATCAGGAGTGACGGAGCAGATTTTACGCATGCATCGCGGTGTCCTGAAACATGTATAAGAAGTGATGTTTTTACAGACTTTATGACGATTGTGTTAGATAGTACAATTCTAATCCTTCAGTTGTATCGCAAGTAGTGGGCTTTACTTTGCAGGATCAATCATAGCACCTGAATAAGTAACAATGTCGAACCCATTCATTTTCTAACACAGTATTTTGCATTACATATGGCGATATACTAATTTGTACAATGCAAGTACGGAAGTACGCAAGGCATATCCTGCCTGTGCGATCTAACACGACTTCATGAATTGATGGGTTCAACGATTTCATGCCAGGCTTCAAGATGCAATAGTAATATCGCCAGCAGCGTACAGTCCGATAAAAGGCATGTCCGCTAGATATTATCTTTAGAATGTAGTTTGTGGTTTCGAAACTGCAAAAGAGTTAAAAAATAATTTATTAGAAAGCAGGGAGATGGACTTCAGCTCGTACGCTCTAGCCTGCTGCTTCGCACAGACTAAAGGGAAAAGGGTTAAAACAGTGATGAAGGAGGACAACGCGGAGAAAAAGAAGTGACGCTCACATACAGCAAACACTTAACACAGTGGTCTTGATGAAGTTTAGTTTCATCCTTGTGCTACTTCGAAAATTTATAGCTGCCCTTGTAGCAGTTGTTGGCACTGTCTGATCGCACATATTGCTGACAAAATACTTCTTACAGCGATTCCTGAAAACGCAAACCCGGTGTTTTTTGTAGTAACACGTAGATCAGGCAAGTATAAAATAGATGTGTATCTGTCCCCACATACTTGGCAGCATTCGCAGTTCGGGCTGTTTTCATGGCCAAAGAGTTGTGTGTAGCAGTGAGTGAAGACACGTGCCACGTGAATGCGTTGCAGCAACCTGCCGTGACGTCTGCTTATTCTTGCTGGCAGACTAAAAGTCATGCCATGCTCTGTTTACCACTGACGCCTGTATCGATGATCTGGTTGAAAAGAGTAAGTTGTCGTTCATTCTCGCATGATTGATCTCAACAAGAACCTTACGTCACTTCGGGGTTACGGTCCTTTCACATTCGCGGTTGCGTTATACAAAGCGGCTGTTGCTTCAGCATCAGCTAGCTCGTTGCCTGCCGAGAATTCACTGGAATGTTATCGAATTATCATTTCTGTTTGTAAAGTCGAGTGCTTGAAATATCTTTAAATATAGTGTATCATAATGAGCTCTTCTTGAATAATAAATGCGCATTTTCTATCAGATATTACCGTCCATGTACGGGGTGTCTGGCCGGACACAAATCGGATCACTACAAGTATGGCAACAAGTTCAGTGGTTTGTAAAAGACAGCGTGTGGTCTAAATCCTATTTTAGGAAGGTCGCCATATAAGAGATCACGAACGCAGCAGTCGAAGCGTACGGATTCACAGATTCATTGGTGTATATATGCCAAGTCGTCGTATCGTTAAGTCAAGTCTGTTAAGGTGAGTCGCTTCACGACAGCAAAAGGAACACAAAACATCT
This sequence comes from Rhipicephalus microplus, assembly GCF_043290135.1. Lineage (NCBI taxonomy): Eukaryota > Metazoa > Arthropoda > Arachnida > Ixodida > Ixodidae > Rhipicephalus > Rhipicephalus microplus. The sequence goes on from NC_134710.1 coordinate 154,621,495, forward strand.
TTAAAATCCAAGGTATGGACACCAATGTCGGTTTAGCATCCACGCCGGCACTCAGGCGATGTCGGCAGGTGCAGAGTAGGAAGGAATGGCGTGTCTTTGCGTATCAGGGCATCGTGAACAGGTGCAACCTGGTCAGTTTGTCGGCAGTAAGCACAAAGTATGGTTTGTGTGTCGAGTCCGCAGTCGAAGCAAGGCACGCAAACAACCATAATATTGCCAAAAGTTGATGCGCACCTTGAAAGCCCAAGACACGTTCGCAATGTTCGAGAATGAATGTTTTCCAAAGAACGAATGCATATCGCACGCATACTGGAAAGCACATGTGATCTGTGCTGTACAGCTCCAATAACAACTGCAATTTAAAACAAATGTAATTTCTCATACCTTGGATCTTAGCAATGCTACAGCACAAAGGACGTCTACAAAAATAACAATTTTAGTCCGCAGCACACTGACGTGCTTCGACCCAGATAGGCCGCAGTCAATGACGACACTTAAATATCGGTAGAGAATATGGCAGCGAGAGTCCCTGCTCCATCAGCGAATATCCGATTCCTCGTCGTCGATTTCTTGGTAAGCGCCAATGCAGAAAACATTGCTAGTTGAAGATGCACACTTTGACCGCGCAAGTAATTTGATTCTATTGATGTCGCGGGTCGTATTTTTGCTCACGGTTGCGGATGAACAGCTCTACAAGCCCAAGGAGCGACAAAATGATCGGCGAAGGACACAAATGCCGAATATGTACAGTGAGGTTGTGAACGGGGTGCATGTTGTAATCAGTGTTGTATCCGTTACCGAATTAAGGTAAACAAATACGTTACTCGTTACTTCAACAAAATAGGGACGCATTGCCACCTTACCTTACCTTACCTACAAAAAAGGTAACGCGTTACCATTACCGTTGCCAAAAAAAAAAAGTGACGCACGTCGCGTCAACCGTAACTACGCAAACATAAACTTTAATTAATGGGTCTTGGTTACCGGAACTCACAATAACAATTTTCAATACCCCAAGCTTGTGTTTAAGATAGAAAAACTTTTAAACCAAAAAAGGATTACATTCAATAAGCTCATTTAACAGGCATTATTTGTACAAATCTACTGGATCTTAGCAGTGTTATGGTGGTTTAAGTTTCTTGTTACATGTGATCACTTGTGACCCTGTTGCACATGGTCAAGCCATTCTTCTCAATGCGACATTTATCACATTCAGTCATTCACGCTGGCTACACGGAAATTATCTCTGAACGCTAACGACATTTGCAGTAATCGGCATTTTTTTAACCCCGAACAGCCCAGTCGAGATTGTCGAAATCGAAACTGGTGGTATTTGGCCTCTGAAATCGCTCGCCACGCGTCAGTAGGCAATCATGGAGGTTTGCATTAGCGAAAGGAAAGGGGGGGGGGGGGCATTTGCAAGTTTGTGACACTAAATGTCTCTTAGTACACTCCTGTCGTTCTGTTTGGCCTACCAAAAGTTACGGCACATGCCTCATCGACACCGGTACTCATGCGCCGACAACCTACGCAAAAAACGCTGACGACGCGTTGAAAAAAGGCTTTAGGGCTTAGTCATAGAAAAAATATTTCTGCATAAACATTTCTCGTCCACTTTAGCCTGTATAATTAGCGATAAATTGGCAAGCGTTTGTGTGAGCGTGTTCAAGAGCAATCTTGCTGGCTCAGGAGTTCAATAACCAAAGACGTAGCTACCATTGCAGAGAGAAAGAAGTAAAACTAAAAAAAACAAAGTTGATAAGTTTTATCAACTTTGTAGCAACTATTTTATATCTAGTATGATAAATTCACCCATATTTAAACATTTCAAAAAACTTTATTTGCTGTAGGAGTTCCAAACAATGCTCATTCACTCTACTTGCACATATATTACATACACAAGATCTCTTGTGTGTAAAGGTAATGTTTGTATGCTGCATCACTATGAACTCTCGAGAACAACTGGCGATGAAATTAGCGCTGCCATGTTCAGTGTGTTCAATATTTCTTGCTTCCTAAATTATGAAGGTAAAAAACTTGAGTTGTTTATTGGCTAGTGGGTGCTATATGCCTCAAATATTAAATATTCGATCAAATCTTAATTATCTTTTTTCGAATTTGTGTCCATTTCTCGCGTATTACCCCTTCGTGGCAGTGGCGTAGCCAGGGGGTGCACATCAGACCCATGCCCCCCCCCCCCTGATATTTTTTTCGCCATGGCATACTTGTCTTTGTCCCGCCCCCTTCAGCTCAAAGAGTTGCCCTCCCCTCCTAAAAAAAAACTTCTGCCTAAGCCCCTGTTTTGCGATAACCGCGGTTAGGAGACTAACTGTAGTTATGCCTGCCGTGCAGCTGCGTGTAACTATTGTTATCCGTAGTGTTCGTGTGACAGCGGTATTATTGGGCTTTATTTAAAACAGGGGGTAGCGAAAAACCTAGCAAACACGGGTAGCGGGAAATAAAATAAACAGCCTTTTTTTTTCTTCCCAATAAAAAATTCGACGTTTATCGTTTCACTTGCATTCTTTAGAGGTTTTATTCATGCCTAGGGGTCACGCCAATTGTCCTCACTGTGCAGAATTGGTTTTATGCAGGCTCCATCGGTAGTGCAACTATAGCCTGTTTAAATTCCTGGCTGTCTCCTGGATGAGCCAGCATTCCACAAAAAGCCGCTTATCAATTGGCCTCCAAGTCTACGGCGCCGAAATTTGCCAATTTGATGTGTGTGTCGTTCACCACGCTGTGCTCAGTGATTGCACTCCTTTGTCACTTGAGCTTGCCGACTTCGCTTTTATGTTGCCGCAGGCTCTCGAAGAAGTTCTTTACTTTCTCCACGTACGAAAAGCGACAACACGCATGTGGTATGAAGCAAAGCAGTCCATGCGCTTTTCCTTTGGGCAGCCTGTCTTTTGTGCACGGAAGGGCGCAGGTTCCCGCAATTCACCTGTTACAATCCACGTTCACGAAAACAATGTTCGTACAGTTTCTACTCCACGGCTTTCTTCAAGCTTTGTGTGGCGATGAACCAAAACTCCTCCCATTAAATTCGGTGCGTTTTAGGAATTTCTATTTTCAATTTCTACAAAAAAAAAGCAATTCCATCCACGCTTTTCTTGCCAAAGCCTGTATGGCGGAAAGCTGTCCGATGCTGTGACAAAAAAATTCATCGGGTTGAGCTCTGCGATTGATTGATTTGTGGGGTTTAACGTCCCAAAACCACCATATGATTATGAGAGACGCCGTAGTGGAGGGCTCCGGAGATTTCGACCACCTGGGGTTCTTTAACGTGCACCCAAATCTGAGTACACGGGCCTACAACATAGCTCTGTGAAAATGGCACCTGCAAGATGAAAAAGTAACGTGACACCGCACGTTGCCAAAAAATTGTAACGTGAGTACTTTACCTGTTACGGTTCTAAACTTTTAACGAGTCAGTTATTAAGTTACAAAAAAGTAATGCGTTACCGGTAAACGCGTAAGTTGTAAACAGTTACCACCAACACTAGCTATAATAGAATGTTCTCTATTCATCACGGATGCCGCATGAGCCTGTTAACTATGCTGCCTTAAAAATACACTTTTAACTGTACATCTTTTGAAAATAAAATAAAGTGCTTTCACTCATCTGTTTGCATACTGCAGAGTGTGAAACTAGGAGCCCACAATTTAAACGCTGTATTCACGTCATGATTTATCGCGAATAGAAAGTATATGTTTGTTTTCTGGTTACCCTCCACCACGCCTTGGCACACCAATTTTCTCTTTATATACATCTATATATATATATATATATATATATATATATATATATATATATATAGTATAAAAAGAAAATCACTCCGACGAAGGCAGGCCCACCTGCTGAAACGTTAGTAAAACTAGTGTTTTTTCGCACGTTTGTCGACCTCTTTTTATACTGCATTTTCCACCGGATCCATTGAATATCACCCCACCATATATATATATATATATATATATATATATATATATATATATATATATATATATATATATATATATATATATATATATATATATATATATTGTTACGTGAGTAACGAGACAAAGTATTGCGAATATATTCGAAAAATATATTTGCAAGAGCGGTTGCAGCACTGGCCAGTCTGGCTCCGAGCTCGAGCAGCCCAGCGAGCCTCATCTTCTTCGTCGGGCGCACACGCGCATTCGCACTATGGTTTGTGGCAGCCTACAGGTAGCATATAACCCCCGTCGGCAAAGGCGCCGTCTCGGCGCATCTAGATGTCAAGATCATTGGGCGAGTGGTACTGCTTCAGGCGTGCGACGTGTACGATGTCGCTGGCCCTAGGGGTGGATGAAGACGGCGAGGCAGCAGGAGTGATTTCATAAGTGACGGGAGTCACCTCACGAAGCACTCTGTAGGGCCCTGTGTACCGAGAGAGCAGCTTGTCAGACAGGCCAACGTGCCTGGTCGGAGACCACAGCAGAACCAACGAACCGGGCGAAAAGTGCACATCGCGGTGTCGTTGGTCGTACCGACGCCGTTGGTTTGCTTGGGAGGTCAGAAGGCGAGCACGAGCGGTTTCGCGTGCGTGGGCGGCCCGGCTGATGGCGTCCAGAGCATATTGTGAAGTTGGAGCTGCTGGTAACGGAATCGTCGTATCGAGGGGTAATGTGGGTTCGCGGCCGAACAGCAAGAAAAAAGGGGAGTAACCAGCCGTGTCGTGGCGCGAAGAATTGTAGGCAAATGTCACGTATGGTAAAGCGATGTCCCAGTCAGAGTGATCTGAGGAAACGTACTTTGCAAGCATGTCAGTTAGGGTTCGGTTCAGGCGTTCTGTGAGGCCATTTGTTTGCGGATGGTACGACGTAGTGAGCTTGTGGCGTGTTGCACAAGAGCGTAGAATGTCCGCTATGACTTTCGATAGAAATGTGCGGCCTCGGTCCGTGAGCAGCTGGCGTGGAGCACCATGTTGCAAGATCACGTCGTGTAGAAGAAAATCGGCGACGTCAGTGGCGCAACTTGTTGGAAGGGCGCGTGTGATTGCGTAGCGTGTGGCGTAGTCTGTGGCCACAGCTATCCACCTGTTGCCAGCAGAAGACAGAGGAAAAGGGCCGAGTAAGTCCAAGCCGACGCGAAAGAAAGGTTCAGTACAAATATCGAGTGGTTGAAGGCGCCCAGCCGGAAGCGTCGATGGTGTTTTGCGGCGCTGACATTCCTCACACGCCGCGACGTATCTTCTGACGGACCGTGCCAGACCTGGCCAATAGAAGCGACGGCGAATCCGGTCGTATGTGCGGGACACACCCAGGTGACCGGCAGTAGGAACGTCATGAAGTTCGTGGAGTACAGCCAAGCGGAGGTGTTTGGGTATGGCAAGCAGCAGAGATGGGCCGTCTGGATGGAAGTTATGCCGGTATAATGTGCCATTCTGGAGTACGAACGAGCGATAGGATCGGTTCGATGGGGAGGAGTCGAGGCGCTCAATGATAGCTCGTAGGGCTGCATCACGGCGTTGCTCGTCGGCTATGTGGTTCAGTTGAGAAACGGAGCACACGCAGGCGTCGTTGTCAGGTATGGTGGCCGATGGGTCAACTGGATAGCGAGAAAGGCAATCGGCGTCCTGGTGCAGGCGTCCAGACTTGTATATCACAGAAAAGGTGTATTCTTGCAGTCGCAGAGCCCAGCGACCAAGTCGACCTGTAGGATCTCTTAAGGATGAAAGCCAGCAGAGCGCGTGGTGGTCGGTGACGACGGAAAAGTGAGTGCCATATAAATATGGACGGAATTTTGAGACCGCCCAGACAAGAGCAAGGCATTCTCGCTCTGTGATCGAATAGTTACGCTCTGCAGGTGTAAGGAGGCGGCTAGCATACGCGATAACGCGGTCGTGTCCCTGTTGGCATTGGGCGAGAACGGCTCCGATACCGTGACCACTGGCATCAGTTCGGACCTCAGTTCGGGCAGATGGGTCAAAGTGGGCGAGGATAGGGGGCGTCGTCAAAAGTGTTATGAGGTGAGAGAAGGCGGCAGCTTGAGTGGACCCCCACGAAAATGGAACGCCTTTCTTCAAAAGATCGGTAAGTGGTTGGGCGATTGCCGCAAAATCTTTCACGAACCGCCTAAAGTAGGAGCAAAGTCCCACAAAGCTCCGGACATCTTTGGCGGATTGGGGTACTGGGAAATTCGTGACGGCACGAATTTTCTCAGGGTCCGGTCTCACACCAGAAGCATCGACAAGGTGGCCCAGTACGGTAATCTGTCGGCGGCCGAAGTGACACTTCGAGGAGTTCAACTGGAGGCCAGCTTTGCGGAAGACGTCGAGAATGGCCGACAGACGCTCAAGGTGGGTCTCAAACGTAGGTGCAAATACGAGGACGTCGTCTAGGTAACACAGGCATGTTGACCATTTGAACCCGTGTAGCAGAGAGTCCATCATACGTTCGAACGTGGCGGGGGCATTGCATAGGCCGAAGGGCATAACCTTGAATTGGTATAGGCCATCTGGAGTGATGAAGGCGGTCTTTTCTTGGTCTTTCTCGTCTACGGCAATCTGCCAATAACCAGAACGAAGGTCGATGGATGAAAAGTAGCGTGCGCCGTGGAGACAATCGAGGGCGTCATCAATACGTGGTAAAGGATACACGTCCTTTTTGGTGATTCGATTTAGATGCCGGTAATCGATGCAAAAACGCCATGTGTTGTCCTTCTTTTTAACCAGGACGACGGGTGACGCCCATGGGCTTGATGAGGGCTCAATAATGCCTTTAGTTAACATCTTATTCACTTCAGCTTGAATAATCTGGCGCTCCGACGCGGACACGCGATACGGTCGACGGTGAATGGGAGCAGCATCACCGGTGTTGATGCGGTGCTTTACAAGAGAAGTTTGGCCGAGTGGGCGGTCGTCAAGGTCGAAGATGTCACGGTAGGAAGCTAGAAGGCGTGCGAGAGCGGCTGATTGCGCTGGGGGAAGGTCAGGGTCGATCATGGGACGTATTGACATGTCGAGGCATGTGGCATCGAGTGGGCGACAAGGAAAATTGGGGCATGCGTCGGCTGCGAAAGTGGTGACGTGATCATCGGCTAAGGACCGCAACGTGGCAATTAGGATGCCTTCAGGGAGGACTTGCTTTGTGAAGCCGAAATTTATGACGGGTAGACGGGTCCGGTTGGAGGCTACAGTTACGATGCAGTGAGGGACGGTGACGTCACGTGCCAGTAGGACATCAGGAATCGGCGTGACGATGTAATTCCCATCCAATACGGGTGAGGTCGTGGCGAATTCGGTGAATGTGAGGGCTTTAGGCGGTAAGCGGAGGAAGTCTGTGGCAGAAAGGCCGTGTTGAGGTTCAGGGTGAATATCCGGCTGAAGAGGAAGGTCTAAGCAAAGAGTACCAGCGGAACAGTCGATCAGAGCAGAATGGGTCGACAGGAAGTCCATCCCTAAGATGAGGTCATGAGGACAGTTCGGGAGCACCGTGAATAGAACAGGGATGTAACGGTCGGCGATGCGTATGCGAGCCGTACACATGCCAATGACAGGAACAGTGCCGCCATCGGCCACACGTACAGCTTCGGTAGCAGGGGGCGTGAGTACTTTTCTTAAGCGGCGACAAAGATGAACGCTGATTATGGATACATGAGCGCCAGTATCGACTAGTGCCGACAGAGAAATACCGTCCACGTGTACATCGACAAGATTTTTGTTCGTATGAAGCGTCAATGGAGGGTTTGGTTCAGACAGGGATGATGCAGCACTACCTCCAGGGGCTGCACTGTCTAGTTTTCCGTCGGGTACGATGAAAAGTTAGGCGGCGAGTGATGGCGGCGTGGCTGGGGCGACGGGGAACGACGGCGTTGAGGGGACGGAGAACGAGCAGGAAGGCGGCTGTTAGACGTGTCGAAAGCAGGGGCGGTACGGCTGGACGAATACCGGCGAAGATCTTCATATGGGCTATAAGGTGCGAAAAACTGGCTCCTATGTGGCGGCGTCCAGGAGGCACGGCAGTAGCGGGAGACATGTCCAACGCGGTGGCACCGGAAGCAGATCGGTTTGTCGTCAGGAGTTCGCCATTCCGCCGGGTTGCGAGATCGTGGAGCAACAAATGGGTCACGTCGAGGTGCATTAATGGGAATTGGTCTGGAGGAGGGGCAAGAGATGGGGCAAGCATCAGGGAACCCACGGTTGGCGAATTCTTGTCGTACGACCGCCTGAATAACGGAGATCGCGGGGGTTGTCGGTATCGTATGTTCGAAAGAAGTGGGCTGAAGCGGCGCTGGACTTGCTGCTTCAAGTTCCCGTCGAACGATACGCGTTACACTCTGCTCAAAGGGCGGTGTGACGGTAGAATCGGAGCAGGTGGACGTAGCCGCCGTGTTTGGCAACCGAGAAAAAGGAGGGCGCACCCGACGGCTTTTTGCTGTTTCGAAACGGCGGCATTCTTGAATTACACGGTCGATGGTCGAGACGTTAGTGTACACCAGCAAATTGAAGGCGTCGTCCGCGATCCCCTTCAAAACGTGTCCAACCTTTTCAGCCTCAGACATCGCCTCGTCCACTTTTCGGCAAAGAGCGAGAACTTCTTGGATGTATGACACATACGATTCAGTTGGCGACTGGACACGGGTAGCCAGCTCCTGTCGTGCAGCTGCGTGGCGACCGGTCGGGTCCCCAAAGATGTCACGTAGCTTCTCCTTGAACGTGTCCCAGCTGGTGAGTTCGGACTCATTTGTCTCGTACCAGACACGCGGGGTTCCGTCCAAGTAGAAGAGAACATTAGCGAGCATCATGGTAGGGTCCCAACGGTGAGTTTGACTGACCCGTTCATAAAGGCGAAGCCATTTGTCGACGTCGAGGCCAGGTTGTGCAGAAAATGTCCCGGGATCACGTGGTGTTTGGACGGCGACAAAGGTTGTCGGAGAAGCCGCAGATGATGAAGCGGACGCGTTGTCACTGGAAGCCATGGCGGGAAGCTGGAGGATGCGGCCACTGCGGAGCTGCGTGGTGAGGACGGGGATCGTTCCACCTCCACCAAATATGTTACGTGAGTAACGAGACAAAGTATTGCGAATATATTCGAAAAATATATTTGCAAGAGCGGTTGCAGCACTGGCCAGTCTGGCTCCGAGCTCGAGCAGCCCAGCGAGCCTCATCTTCTTCGTCGGGCGCACACGCGCATTCGCACTATGGTTTGTGGCAGCCTACAGGTAGCAATATAATAGGCTTATACTCGGCTGCTGAGCCGCAGGTAGCGGGATCGAACGGCTGCATTTCTGATGCAGGCAAAAAGGCTCTAGGTTCATGTTCTCAGACTTGGGTGCACGTTAAAGAATCCCAGGTGGTCGAAATTTCCTGAGCCTTCCACTACAACGTCTCTCATAATCGTATGGTGGTTTTGGGACGTAATAATAAATTCAATCAATCAATCCATACTTGAACCTAAAAACTCAAATGCCTAAAGGTTTGCTTCACCTGGCAACAACTCTGCCTAACACAAAAGTACGCTTTGCAGTAAGTCTTTCGAACCAAGAAAGTTACTTCACGAAACTCCTCTTATGATACTGCAGGGGGCCCAAATCGGCAAACCTTTAGGCGCCACATTATTCATACTTCAAAATTTGAAGTTGGCTCTATCATCCGCTTCGTTTAACTTGAAGTTGTCTGTTTAAGACTAAGTCTCGCAACTAACGTGTGGCGTCGAATCACCTGACATTCACACTGGCTAACAGAAATGCACGCTTTACATAAATGTTTCGAAGCCATGAAGGATTGAATAAAAAACTGTTTTTTTAATGCGAAGCATTTCTTAGGGAACTTCGGCGACTTTGAGCGTATCTATCTATCTAGCCGCTTACATTTGGGTGCTCTCGTGGTCACCCCCTTGACTTGACGTGAAGCAAAATTAACATGGGAGGGTAAGATGGTTTGACTAATATGACGCGCTAGTCAAGATATGAATAATGTCATAATGCTGTCGCGTACGTCATCAAACACTTCCCACCAGAGAGTGGAACATACCCGCGGGCAGGTATATGCCACTTTTATGCAGTTATTTGCCACATGTGAGTGACCCTTAAAATCTACCCAGGAATGAGGAAAACACATAAGGGCTATTTTAACGCGCGAGCGTTAAGAAATACCCGACATCGATAGCGTCAACCCGACGATATCAAAGAATAAAAGTCAGAGTGCCAGCAGGAATCAAACCCAAGCATTCTGCGTGGCAGTCAAGCATTCTACCCCAGACCTACGCCAGGTCTCGGAACTACTTTTTAAATAGACGCTAATCGTGAAATGTCAATAGTGATTGCACTGCTGCCCACCCAATTTTATAAACATTACATATGTACTCCTTTAATACAGGCGTCATGTCGAGTTAACGTCGATTTTGGTTAGGTGACATGCGCTGAAGTTGATTCATATAGCAGTGTCCAGGGCCAGCATCCCCGTGAGCATCATCGCTTCATATCAGCTTTTGGGGTTACTAATACGCATGTTTCAGTTTGGATCGTTGCGCAAGTGCAAACAACTGGTTATATGAACATCTGCAACTCTTCAACATATGTCTGCGCGTGCAAGATTTGTACATAAATTTAGCGTCAATTCATGACGTGTCGCTCAATAAAAAGTTGCAACACGGTCACCTTTCCCTCGTATGCTTTGCATAACGTCAAGCCCAAGGTGCGTGGAATCAGTCGAATTTTTTGCGCAATAATAAACAATTTAGTCGTACTAACAACACCATTTTTACAACGAAAATCAAACATAAGCTACTGCTGGCAGACTGCTTCCCATAAAATTTATTTCCACGAAGCGTTGGATCCGCCCATTTTATTCACACTTATGAAGGGCAGCACAATCGCAGAAGCTCTCTTCTTCGCTTCGATTATCTCGAATTTGTAAGCGTAAGAATAAATCTGGCAGCTAACGCGTGGCATTTAGTGCTATTATTACCTGAGTTTAGTTCAAAGTTGTCTGTCACTTGATCGCAACGGTAAACCCCGAATATCAACCAGTGCTTCACCTCGTAACTTTCCTGTCTAACACAAATGCATGGTTTACATTAAACGTTTCTAAAGTAAAATCTGTTTCATGAGTCTTTTTTTTTACTGTGGGGTGCCTAATTGGGGTTTATAATTTCGACGCCGTTTCACATGGAAGTCTTACACGGCTTTGGTTGAAAAGTTTCTTTCAGCTGGCATTATTCTGCCTAACAGTAATGCATGCTTTACAGTGAATGTTTTAGCGACAGTACAAGAAAATAAAATAAAGTGCAAAAACGCCAGGCCTGAGTGAAACGCGCAGCACAGTCACAGCAAAAGCTAGAAGAGCGGCATTTCATAGCCTTTTTCTAAACACACTATGGGCCACTGCTACAAGCACACTTGCTCGGTACCCACTACGCCACATATCATCATTTTTGTGTAGTAGGGAGGCATTAACAATTCCATCCTTTTTCATTTTTCGATGAAGCGTGGTACCCACTTCACACTTGTAAGAAATATTGTGCAATTTTTATGCTGTGGCTGACGAAGATGAGCAATTATGCCAGAAGCTGTTGTAATGGGTTGGAGCATTCGCTAATCCACTAGTTACCTAATCTGCATTGAGTGACGCCCGGCTGTTCCTTCGCTGTTACAAAAGACTTTATTGCTCATAATAACGCGGCTTTATTAACCCGGCATTCACTAAGCTATCTGTCGTTGTTTTTCGAAGAAGCGTAGTATTTTCTGCACAATTGCTAAAAATTTTGTGTAATTTTTTATGCAGTGGCTGAAGATGATGAAGAATTATGCCCGAAGTGGCTATGCGTCACAGTTATTAGGTGACCAAGGACAAGTTTTCTAATTTGTGGAGCATTGGATGACCCGATCTTTGCGAAATTTGCATTGTGTGATGCCTGGTTTTATTTTAGATGTTCTAAAACATTTAATTACTCACATTAACGCGATTCCTTTCCCGGCATCAAGCGTGCCTAAGGTCAGTTTAGGTACAACTTCCAAGCTCTGGCGTGGCTAAGTGGTAGAATACTGCGCAAGCACGCAGTGGACCCGGGTTCGAATTCAATTATGTTCTTAGTGTTGTTTTTCTTTACTCAGTTTTTTTATTTCTTGCGATACTGGTTAAGAACACCTGTGGCGGCGGCGGTGGGGGTGGACAGCTATGGCGCCGCGCGTAACCCGTGTTCTGATCTCATAACAGCTTTCGCTCTGAAAACTTGCACGACCCTTCATGTTCGCTCTAAAAATAAGGAAGGAATCGCGTAAGTGGGCCCCGCACGCATAGCCTTCTCACTTGCAAACCTGGCTTCGTCTCTTGGTGTATGCCTCCTCCATGCCATAAAAAGAGACAACTGACCGTGCGCTTAACATTGACTCTTTCAAACTACTCTTGAATGCCTACTGCAAGAACAGTTGTTAAGCACCCATTGCACACAATTCTTCTTTTTGCAAAGCAGCGAAGGACCCACTACGCGTTTGTAGGGCAACTCGTAAACCTAAGCATTTACTAACTTTTTGATGCTTGTGTACTCGATGATGATTAAAGGTGTCTGAGCGCTTTGTCAACAGTGTCCTTTAAAACACCCACTGATTGCGAAATTCACTTGTTTGAGTGCCTGTCGCTATTCTACGCTTCTGCCATGCAATATCATATGTTTTAAGGAGACTCGTTCGACTACAAAAAATTTGAACATTGTTTTTCTTTCGTTTTTTTTTGTTGTTGTAGTAGTTTCAAGGAATAGCGTGGCTTGGTGGTATGGTGTCTGCTTGTTATGCAGACAGCCTCCATTGGATTCTCACTCGAAGCAAAGTTTTTTTTATTTTTCATTTTATTCGCATATCTCTTGATTTTTCGATCATGGACAACATTATGATCTTTCCCTCACAACGAACGACGCCGAAACCGACACTACAATTTTTCTGAAACGAGCTCTTTGAAGATGCTACCATGTTGAAAAGTGTTTTTACCAAACTACTTTCTAGAGACTCAACAGTGCCTAATGTAGCCCCACAATCAGGACGCTATGTTCATTCATTGATTTTGGGTGTAGCTTACATGTCATCGTACTATTCTCGCTTTGTTTTCTACGAAGTTCGTAATCTAAAAACGATCCACGCAGCTTACATAAGGCCTTCAATTTCACTCTGGCATGGCTTTAGCTTAGATATTTGCTTCACTTCAGGGCTGAATCATTTAACAGTAATGCACACTTTACAACAATGGATTGATTGAGTGATTGACTGGTTGATTGATTGATATGAGGGGTTTAACGTCGTGAAACCACCATATGATTATGAGAAGTGCGATAGTGGAGGGCTTTGGAAATTTAGACCACCTGGGATTTTTTAACAGACACTAAAATTTGAGCACACGGGCCTACAGCATTTTCATCTCCATCGAAAATGCAGCCGCCGCAGTCGGGATTCGATCCCGCGACCTGCGGGTCAGCAGCCGAGTACCTTAGCCACTAGACTACTGCGGCGAGGCACCTACAATGAAGGCTAGAAAACAGTATAAAAATGTGTTATTACGAAAATTTTTTGTTAAATAGATGGAGTTCGTAGTGTAAGCCAACAATATAGGCACCATATTTATTCATTGAGCAATAAAAGGAGCTTTTGCGTGGACGGCCAATTACTCTTGTTTGTGCTTCTATGAAGTTTTTTCAGCCTTTCTCTTCTTACATGGTTTTATTTCAGATAATTGCTTCACCTGGCAACTCTATCGTCCAACACAAATACTTCCTCTACAACGGAAGTTAGGTTACAGCTTATATAGAAAAGTGTTTTTGCAAAATATGGTCTGTGAAAGATATTGAGTTTTTAACGTAAGCTAATCATTTAGGCACCGTATTCATTCATTAAAACAATGGCAGCTTATGCGTCGACGGCTCAATAATTATTTATTTTTATTTTTGCATCTGTCAAGATTCGTCAGTTTTACTCAAAATTACGTATCCATAGTCTAATAGATTGCTTCACCTGCCAACAATGTAGTCCTACAGAAATGCATGCTTTACAGTAAAGATCACGTAGCAGCTAAAAAAAGTGTTTTTACAACTGTTCTTCATAGAGAATATCAAGTTTGCATTGTAAGGCAACCATTTGAACACCATATTGGTTCATTGAAACTAAGGAGAGTTTCGCGTCGATGTTTGGCTTTCTCTTTTTATATATCAAGCTTTTTATATGAAAATCAATAACACAGCATACATGTGGCCTTCGGTCTTCGTATTACGTGGCTTTAGCTGAAATGCTTTCTTCACATGGCAACTACCTTCTTTAACAGAATCGCACGCTTTACAATGAAGGACAGGTGACAGCATAAAAAAAGTTTTTATAAACATCCCAGGTGGAAGATATTGAGGTCCTAATGTAAGCCAACCACTTAGACACTACATTCATTCATATAAATTAGGCTTTTTGTGCATCGATGGCAGATTATTACTTCATTTCTATTTTTGCTTCAATCACGTTTCTTCAGTCTTACTCTCACGTGTCGACAGTTTGGTAGGTTGCTTCACCTGACGACAATTCAGTCCAACAGAAATGCATGCTTCAGTTGGCAGCATTTAAAAAAGTGTTTCCACAAATGTTCTTTATACAGAATATCAAGTTTTTCATATAAGGCGACCATTTAGACACCATATTGGTTCATTGAAATTAAGGGGAGCTTTTGCGCCTGTGTGACCGTGTTTAGAATTGGTTGCGTGGCAGTTAAATTACTTTCACTTACTTTTGCCGTAAGCTTGGGGAGGCATGTCAGCCGTTGGCAGGCAGCAATGCTTTAGTTGCACTCAGTCGAAGCGTGTCCGACCAGATTTGCCGTGAACGTAGACAGTACGGCGTCAGCATGATACCCCGCCAAGTTCTGCAGCGCCAGAGACAGCCGAGCGTTTCGAGGTTCTGTTAATTCAGAAAAAAGAAACCGACCACGTGGGAAACAGGGATTAGAAACGTCATTGTGACAACGCCCTAATTGCCTCTTGGCACTGGAAGTCGGCGCATCAATTGGCCTCTTCCGAGACCAAGAGCGGCGCCTTGACTCCTCTTTTCGGTTCAGCAGAATCCCAGCCACGTGCAGTGTTCAAGCACGTCATTTCGAGGCAGCGCGCGTTGCGAAATCTCGGAGGTCACCAACAATCTTTGTCCCGGTCCGGCTTAGCTCTGGTAGCTCTCGGAAGTGGTTGGGCTGGCGACACGTGTAAGCGTGGCTGATGTCATGGCAATCGGGCGCCCGCTGGACAATTTGGTGTGCATTGTCGCAGGTGCATGTCTTCGACTGCTCCCGCGTTGATTCTTGCAAATGAGATCAGTGAGCGGTTCCACTTACAGCGCACAGGGGACAGGCGGATTATTGCCTTGTCGACAAAAAGTCGAAGTGTTTCCAAAAAAGCCGTTCCTATGGCAGCGAAACCGAGCACGTGTAGCTCTAATTTTAGATAACTGAGCACCGCTGAGCTGGCCCTTGTCTCTACGACTTCTTCTAGTTCTGTTTTATTTGCATTTTGGTTGTGTCATTTAGAGCGAGGGTATGAGCCCTCGCACATGCACGAAGGTTGCGTCCTCGTGGCGGGTTTTTGAACGACCAAGTGCTGTCCTATCAGAGGACAAGCAGGTGATGATTCGCTGAGAGTCTTTTAAGGGCCGAGCACAGAAGGAATAAGAAGAGGCTCCGAAGCTCTGCCAAGCGTTCTCAATTGCGCTTGAGGTGCTAGGCACCGTCGGCTCTGCTAAATCTCGTAGGGTCGCTCTACAGAAGATGGTTGATTTCAAAAGTGTTTTTCTTTTCTTTTTTTGTAACTTTGATGTCCGTATAATGTAGCTTTTGTACAGTCTGTAAATACAAGTTTTTCTCAGCCTACTAGAACTTCTCAATCATTGCTGCTTCATCTTCAAGCGATCAGCAAGTCATTCGCCGATATTGGAATAGCGGCAACACGTTTCGTCTCCCACTTGGCTATACCACCTCGAGTTTGTGTGTCTTGGGCGCCGAGTGGTGAGAGGTGGTTTCTAAAATATCGAAAAGAACCTGAATTTTACCTGCGTCGATGGCTGCCTCTCTATTATATATATATATATATATATATATATATATATATATATATATATATATATATATATATATATATATATATATATACTGTTTTTGGCCTTTGGTTTTAGTATTACGGGGCTTTAGCTAAAATACTTGCTTCACATGGCAACTACCTTCTCTAACAGATTAGCACGTTTTACAGTAAAGGGCAACATTTCGTACTTTCGTCAATTTGTTCGGGGCAATCAGTTCCCTATACTTGTCATATGTAAACCGAACGTATCAACGCCTTATAGGTTATCCACCTATGAAGCTCTTTTTTTTCAGCCACTTTCAACGAATGAAGCAAAGTAATTGTTTACATCCACACGAACTTAACATACGTTTCAAATTCAGTAATTTCAAGTGACGACAATCAGTACGTGTGTCTTTGTGTAAAGAAGAACACTGTTTCGTTCACACTTATTGGTGTATATATATCTCCGTCAGCGCGACTTGCAGTATAAAAAAGTTTTTATAAACTTCATATGTGGAAGATATTGAGGTCCTAACGTAAGCCGATCATTTAGGCACCGTATTCTTTCATTGAAACAACGGTAGCTTATGCGTCGACGGCTCATTAATAATTTATTTTTATTTTTGCGTCTATCAAGCTTCTTCACTTTTACTGTAAATTACGTGTCTATAGTCCAATAGGTTGCTTCACCTGCCAATATTCTTGTCTAACAGAAATGCACGCTTTACAGTAAAGATCAGGTCGCAGCATTTAAAAAAAAGTGTTTTTACAAAAGTTCTTTATACACAACATGAAGTTTGTAATGTAAGGCAACCATTTAGACGCCATATTGGTTCATTAAAATTAAGGGGAGCTTTTGCCTCAATGGCTGACTCTGTTTATATATATATATATATATATATATATATATATATATATATGTATATATATATTATTTTTTCATATGAAAGTCAATAACGCAGCATAAATATGAAATATATGGCCTTCGGTTCCAACAGAATTGCACGCTTTACAATAAATTACAGGTGACAGTAAAAAAAAAGTTTTTATTAATATCCTATCTGGAAGGTATTGAGGTCGTAATGTAAGCCAACCACTTAGACACCACATTCATTCATATAAATAAGGGCAGATTATGCGTCTACGGCTGATCACTACTTTATTTTGATAATTTCTTCTATCAAATATCTTCAGTGTTAATCTTACATGTCTACTGTCGAGTAGTTTTCTTCACCTGGTAACAATCTGGTAGAACAGAAATGCAAGCTTTACATTGAAAGTAGCCAAAAGCATGAAAAACTGTTTTTACAGATATATTGTACTAAGAATATCCAGTTACTAATGTAAGCCAACTGCTTAGTGACCAATATTCGTTCATTTAAATAAAGGGCAGCTTACACATCGACATACCATTCTTCTTTGGGCTTCTATCAAGTATCTCGATGTAAAAAAGAATAACGCAATTTATAGGCGGCCTTCACTCTTAGTCTTACATGGCTTTAGTTGAGATGTTTGCTCGATCTGGGAAGGATGACAAAGAAGTGTGTTTGAAATAAGTGCTACTTCTGCAAACTGGCGCATTAGCTTAGAAATTTAAGTGGGTTCATTGGCTTTCACTGCTCTCTTGGAGGGGATAAATGCATGCCATCCCGGGGGCCTGGCGGTACCAGCGAGGTCAGCTTCCGCTTCTGGGCAGCCGCCGCCTGGAAGCGGATCGGACAAGCGAGCTAGAGTGACAGTCAAGATACCCATCTCTACTCTCATAGCAGTGATGACTTTTCAGATGACGGTTTCCAACCTGTGTGGGGTCGCAAAGCGAGGCGGAGAAACACGAGGATGTCCTCAGCCTCGAGTATTCAAGCCCTAAGTTAAACGCGAAAGTGGAACACTAATACTATCTTGTTTCTGCTTGCACTTCCTACCGTCGGCATGAAACGTCTTAACAGGCAGTCTGTGTTGAAGTCTCTGGAAGTGCTCGTGCCAAATGAGATCATGGACACAACAGCGAACGCCAGAAAAAATATACTGGCTTTTGACGTCCTGCACGCAAGTTCTTTGGGCGTTCTACGCAGTGTAACTGACTTAGACGGCAAGCAGGTCCGCCATCGGCAAGCAGGTGCACTATCCCTTGGGATCTGATGTAATGACCAGCGTGATCTACGGCATAGATGTGGCTATTTCAAATAATGACTTACTAGTTCTTGTAAAGTCAACAACTGATGCTGCCATTGTTGATGTCACCCGGCTGGGCAAGTCTCACTGTGTAAAAATTGCGTTTAAGAGCACATCTCTACCCTGCGATACTAAGGTGGGGCACTTCAGACATGCTGTGCGGCCTTTCATCCCAAAGCCTCTCCCGTGCCGTAAGTGTATAAAACTTGGATATGTGAGCAGCGTCTGCGAGAATCCGATGGCATGCTACCGCTGCGCAGAGCCCCATGCCGCACATACATCCGTCGCTACTGTCAAACAATGCTCACACTGCAATGGATCTCATGAACCCGCATCGAAGGATTGTCCGCGTATACAGAAGGAAATTGCCATCTTGAAGGAGATGGTGCGTGATCACTCATCTCATCGAGAAGCCGCAGCTGAAGTCAGAAGGCGTTGTTCACGTCCACGTCGGTCTTCAAGGACGCCCACTACCTCCACGATGCGTTTGCCAGCTCCCGCATCATTACCACCTTCTCTACCTCCTAGACCATATGCGGCGGGAAAGACTGTAAAAAAAATATCAGTGAGCACACTGTAACTGCGACAGGAGGAGGAAGCAACATAACCAGAAAGACATCCGGTTGGCTACCCTACACTGGGGCATTAGGGAAGGGGACAAGAAAGATGAGGACAGACTGACCTGCACCTCAAAGGGAAGCAGCACCAAGAGAACCAAAAGAGTTTCCTGATGGGCAGCCCGGGATCCCGATTCGGGATCTTTCCAACCAAAACAGGCAAGTGACTGCAATCGTTCAATCATTAATTGCCACGATTTACTCGCTTCTGAGCAGCATACAGTCTCTGACTGCTACGAGTGCACTGCAGATACTGGATTCACTGAATCCAGTGCTTGGAAACATCGTATAAGCACAATGGCTCAACTAAATCTTTTCTTCCTCAATGAACTTAGAAGTGCGTCAATTTTTCAACGGAATGCCAGAGGCATGAAGTCCCGTATCTCGTACTTTCGTCAATTTGTTCGGGGCAATCAGTTCCCTATACTTGTCATATGTAAACCGAACGTATCAACGCCTTATAGGTTATCCACCTATGAAGCTCTTTTTTTTCAGCCACTTTCAACGAATGAAGCAAAGTAATTGTTTACATCCACACGAACTTAACATACGTTTCAAATTCAGTAAGTTCAAGTGACGACAATCAGTACGTGTGTCTTTGTGTAAAGAAGAACACTGTTTCGTTCACACTTATTGGTGGATATATATCTCCGTCAGCGCGACTTGACAGCGAGAGTTTAGGAGACATTTTAATGAGGACCAGTAGGCCTTGGGTCATCACCGGTAACTTCAACGCCCATCACATGCTTTGGGGCAGCATCAGGATGAATGCCAGGGGCAGGAATATTGTAACATTCCCTTCCGACTACCACCTCTGCCTCATGAACAATTCTAACTCAACATATTTACGGGGTCTCACGTAAAGCAGCTTTTTTAACCTGACATTTTTGTCACGATGCTCCTCTCACAATGTTAACTGGTTTTGCGACATTGAGACTCGTGGAAGTAATCACATACCCATCTGCTTAAAGATCAATGGGCTCAGAAAAATTTCTCTTTCGGTGTAGTAATTGGCACTGACTGGTGAAAGTTTACATCACGCGTTGAGGATGCTTGCCAAGAAGGCCTTGCCTGCAGCCTGAAAAATACCAGCATGGAAGCGATGCGAGTATCCAAATGTAAATTATCATTCTCATCTAAAATACTGCAGTTTCACACCATACTTGAAAGAGTGCGAGCTATACACAGGTGTGCTGGACGACGATACAGACGCGTAAAATCAGTTTACCGGCTCCAGAAAAAAGATTCAATGACGCATTGACAATCTAGAGAGCAAATGCTGGAAAGCATTCTGCAAATTTCTAGACCTTCGTAAGCCGCTGTCATATATCTGGAGAATTGTTCGTAGCCTTCGCTCCTCTACGCTCAACGGCATCTTTTTAAAGCTTTGGCACTCCCCCATGGAAGATCCGCACTCGTTATGGCAGAAGTATTTTGCACGAGAGTCGCCGGGAATGTTAACAACGAGAGCATAGACATCATTATCGTTTCTGATACTCGATTATCGAAAATGCGCATGCCACTGAGCGTGGAAGAAATCGAATGTGCGTTAATCACTTCTAAGCGCACGTCATCGCCAGAACCTGACGGTATTACTTACAGTGCGTTGAGATATCTTGAATAACAAGCCAGAAGAGAACTTTTAACATGCTTCAATAACTCCTGGTTCAGGAGCAGTGTTCCCCGAGTGTGGACGACAAGTCGAATAATACCACTTCTTAAACTGGGAATATCCCCATTAGACTTGACAGCGTATCGCTATGTTTCCCTGGCAAGCTGTTTTGGAAAAGTGATGGAAAGAATGGTTCTAGTTTCTCTCGAGTAGTACTTGCAACGATGCACCAACTTCTCTTCCTGCAAGTCAGGCTTCCGTCGGTGCCGCTCTTCCATCGACTGTGTCCTTGACTTTTCGACATTTGTTCAGGAAGAAAAGAGACGCAAGCGTATACAAGTAACGCTCTTTCTTGACGGGAAGGGTGTATATGATCATGTAGCGCACGATGTCATATCCTCATTTTCCTCGGAACAATGGGCATTGGTGGATGAGTGCTTCAATGGATAAAGCACTATATAACTGGCAGGTGTTTTTTGCGCAAACAGATGTTGGTAAAACGACTGAACATTACACCTGATGTGGCGTACCTCAGGAAGGTGTCTTAAGCCCTACATCATTGGTCTGGCAGAGGTTCTGCCAAAGTCGGTGTGCCTATTCGTATACAGCGATGATATTTGCCTCTGGAGTACTGCAGTTACTCGCCCTCGGGTGCGTGTGCGGATACAGCGGGCAGCAACACTCACAACAGCCTACCTTCAGAAACAAGACCTTACTATATCAACCGTGAAGTGTGCGTTGATTGCGTTCACGCACAAACAATTAACGCCATACCCTGTCTACATCCATGGGCATAATGTCAAATATGCCGGACGCATTGTTTCCTGGGCATAATAATCGACACAAGTATTTCGTTCAGCCCGCATTGCGCGTACTTGAAAAAGAGATTGGTATCTATTATGCATATATTGAAATTCATGTGCGAGAAAGCGTGGGGAACCTCCGTGGCCTCCATGCTACATTTGTATAAGGCCATTTGTTTGGGTCCATCGCGCAACAGATTGCAGGTGCTGTCCAACGCTTGCCAACCCAATATTCGTTCATTGGAGAGTTTGAAGGGTCAGACGCCGCTTATCTGTCTAGGACTGTCCCGATGCACTTCTATGCCACATTCGTGCTTGCCAAGGACCATCCGGTCAGGACGATACCACTGTTGATTGTTTATGAGCGCACATTCGGCATGCCTGCCGTGTCCCTGACCACCACTTGACTCTTCTACCCTCTGAAAGACCCCGTGCTACGTTTTCACACGTCATAGCTAAGCACCTAAGCAGCATTCTGTCAGGGTATACGCCAGCTACGAGAATCGCATGTCTTTTGCGGTGTCTCGACCAGCCACAGGTACGCCCCGGATATCAGAAAAAAAGCAATCACTCCTATTGAAGCAAGCAACACTGCTATTATTACATGAATCATACTTGGACCGAACGCAGATATACACTGATGGTGTCGGTTTCGTCCAGCAGCTCATGAGGTGCCACTGTTATTCCGGCTGCAGAAATGACAATCAAATTTAAATGTTCACACACGACTACGTGAATGGAATCAGAGTTTGCTGCTATAAAAGGCGCTTTACAATATGTCGCTGAAGAACGTCTAAATGGGTCATGTTCTGCGATTCGAATGCAGCGCTTCAGAGTTTCCTGTTTACCACACCTAAGAAGAATCTTCAGCAATTATTGCATGAAATATTACATTGCGATCATAAAGCTCTGGCACGAAGGTATGATATTATATATCAGTGGGTGCCTGGACATATTGGTACTACTGAAAATCAATTGGCCGATGATGCAATCCGCTCAGCCCATGAAGAAACAAGTGTGGTCTTGATTCCTCTATCAAAGAGTTATGTGGCAAGACAGCTTTATTTGATGGCTCGAGATCTTACATGCATGTTCTCGTCATCTACCAGCTTCCAAATGAGCCACTTTTATGAACTGTATCTTTCACTGAAGCTGCAGCTACCATCGCAACTTTCCTGCTCCGATGCGACACTGTTATGCCGCCTTTGGTTTGGCGTTGCATTCACAAAGGCGTACTCCTTTCACATTGGTATGGCAGACACCTCTACATGCGACTCCTGCAGAGCTGAAGAAACTATCGAGCACGTCCTTGCAGCTGTGCTTGCTACTTCACCCAGCGATGCCATCTCCGGATGGTTTTGAACCAACTGGACTCGTAGACCATTCTCTGTGCAAAAGATTCTGGGACATAGGGCGTGTGCCTCGATAGCGCCTAAAGCAACTAAAGCACTACTACAATGTTTAAACACCACAAACCTCAGTGACCACCTGCAGTCTGCGTGTTCTTCTCTGAGTGTGCTCGTGATTGTGTGTATCTTTCTTCCCTATCTCCTGTCTCTTTTCTCTCCTTCACCCTTTCCCCAGAGCAAGGTAGCAAACCGGACGTGCGTCTAGTTAACTCCCCTGAAGCAAAACGAAGAGGCGAGCGAGTTAATACTGATCCATAACAACGTAAATGTAGCGCGAAAAGACACAGACATGGTGGTGTACCCTTTCTTGTCCGTGTTTTTTCGCGCTACATTTACGTTGTTATGGAACTTTCCTGTCTTTCCTTGCGTCTTTATCTATCTCTCTCTCTCTCTTTGCTTGATTTGGCAACTATAACGTTCAACAGAAATGCGTCCTTAACAGCAAATGTTTGAAAGCAGCGTAAAAAATCTTTTTAGCACGAAATTCTCCCCTTGTCGAGGTCTCCCGTTGTCGGCGACGTTCAAGCGACTTTGAGCCAAATGCCAGTGTCATTATCTACGCACATAAAATGAGACATCCTGGTATTCAGATGAAGTCATACGGGTACTTTCAGCAAAGCGATTCAGTCAATGAGCCGAAAAGTTAATAAAACAATAATCTTAAGTTGTCGCTCGTTATGAGGCAGCAGTAAATATCCTAAGGGTGGTCCAAACAAGTTAGAAAATATTTTACGTCGCAGTTCCTCGTGGTGTTTGTTCATACTACTCATGGAGATGTGACGTCTTTTACAGCGAACCTGCATTTACCTCCTGCAATACTAACGTTCCAAAGTCAGACAGAGCATCATGCACACGCTATATTGTGTTCCAGCACTCAGCCTGCGCTCTGTTCAATCTGAGCGGTGTGCAGCTAAACGAGGTTCACGGTGCGAATGGCCCACTCTTCAACAAATAGCGCCACTGTGCGTGCGACGCGCCAGCCTGCTGTCACATCGAAGGCCGCGTCGGCCGCATATGCTAGACAAAGCTCAAGATTTATCTCGCATAGTAGAAACAAACAACATTATTCATAGGTAATCTGCACATTTATTCTGGTTTGGTGTAGATATGTGAAAACTCCTCTTGGCGCTGGTTTAGGTAGCTGAACGGAGATGCCCATAGGGATAGAATGCAGTGGCTAGTGTAATCTTCAACCAATCTTCTTATCGTGAGGGCATTCAATTCTTACATGTACTATCGAATAAAAGAAATGCAGGTATTTTTTTTCGAAAATCTTCTCTTGAGATTTGCGAGTGCCTAATCAAAGCCCGAAATTTAGACACCACAATCATTCTTCGATGTTAAGGTCAACTATGCCTACCATTTTTAGTTGAATTTTCTTCACCTAAAAAATAAATATCGCTGGTGACACGTGATCTTCAATGGTCACGCTTGAGAGTCGTTTTCACAAGCTTTTCTTATGCCACATGTGATCAATAAAATTTTTATTTGTTTGTTCGTTCGCTATGTATATATACGACTTCTGTTCTGTTAATAAATTGAGTCTTAAGTCAGCGCTCGTCCTGTTTTCTGAAAAACTTCAAATTTCTCTACGTCTTCTTGCACTGTCTGTTTTCGTAATACAAGCCAGGGGCATAACCAGCGGGTGGCACACCGGGTCTATGCCCCCCCCCCCCCCACTAATTTTTTCCCTATGGCATGGATAGCGAATAAATTAAATTACCATTTCAAGCGGTGCACTTCCCGAAACCAAGGTGCCCCCCCCCCCCCCCCCCCCGGAAACAAGTTTAGCGCCCGATACAAGCGCACTCCACTTGTTCAGCTATCCGTTCTTCTATGACTATAATAAATAAACTGCTGTAACGTATCCTTTAGTATGACAAATATGAAGCATAGCCATGGTTCTTGTGCACATGAAATATAGAATTGTGTTTGAATTACAATTAACACAACTCTGTTGCATTAGTTTTTAATCGCACATAGCTTAGATAAGAAGATGACGTTCGAGCTTTGCGCTTTATTAATTTTGCTTTGTAAATGCGTTTATCCCAAGCCTCGCCAAAGTACCATGACACCCGTACGCAATAGCATGCGAAATCTCCGATGTTGGTAAGTTTAGCGGACAGCAACTATAAGCACGCACGCACACGTGCGCCGGTGCTTTGATAAACACTTTTTACCCTTTCTCGTCGATAAGTTCAGCGTTACCTGTATATGTGAGTGTGCTTGTGTATGTGTGTGTGTGTGTTTGCGTGTGGTTTTCCCGTGTTTGACCTTGAGCACAGAATTGGCCTTTTTATTTGGATTGAAATATATATTGAGAGATAAGTTGTCTCATTAAGGTTGAGACTAAACTACAAACTAGGTTTTTTTTTTTTGGCCGGCTAGTTGGTTCATTTTCAACTTTGTAAGTGCACTGCATGACAAATCACATGCCCTTCTCTCTCATTTCGTTTTTTCTGCACCTTTTCTGGGATGCTTGTGTCGCACCCTGTATTTAAAAAGCCTATATTGAAACGCCTTTTTCATTATTAGTATGAAGAGCACAAGCATCGTTCCTTGATATAACGAAAATAAACAAAAATGTTACCTTTCTACACGGTGACGTTTAGAAACTCGGGTGAGTTCTGATCAACCTACACTGGAAGAAGGCGAGAGGTTTCTGTCATATTATTAACCATTGAAAGCACAATCTTTTTTAATATATCTAGTTTTGTTATGTGGCTTTTTTTCATAATTTCTACAGCGCAAATCTGTTCTCCAATGTTGGTCTTTTTGTCGTTTATATGACGCGAGCTTTGTATTGAAAGTAGTGTCTAACTTTATAGAAATTAGTTGAAGTACTTCGTCACTGAATGGTGAAAACGAAATTCATGATTCAAACCGACAAAGCATCACAATAAGACTCTAAAGTATTATAGTAAGGACAGAAGTAATGAGTAAACACCGGTCGGAGAAAAAATTTCGGGATTAGCCGCAAAGTGTGAAACTTGGTAAAGAAGTATATTTACATGTGTCAGCTACTAACATTAGGGCCCACACATAGAAAGGAAACCCAACGAACGACAATGGGGGGCTCAAGTGCATACAACAGATATTAACAAACCGTGACAGGAAAATCACCGCTCTCTCTAAAACAAAGCGTATAAGATTAAAGCAAGTTTGAAAATAGGAGCTGCAACATGGGAAAGTAAAAAAGCTCGAGAAGAAGCCAAGCTCCATGCAGCTGCCTTTGGAAAGGAATATCACATGCATAACATTGAGTGCTCAGAATACAGCAGATTTAGTGAGAAAATTAACAAAGATAGCTGACATATTGATGATATTAAGTGACAAAAGTGGGCGTAATGCGTAGGACATACATCTGCTGGTCAGTTAGAGCCATGAAATGGTTACCAAGGAATGAAAAACAAAGTAAGGTCAGCAGTTAATAAAATGGAGTGATATAATAAAAATGTTTTCACGGATAGAAAGAGTTCACCTTGCTTTCAACAGGGTAACTAGATTACTGTAGGTATGTCATCCTGCTGCGCACATAGGACATACGGTGACGTTTTTGATGATGATGTCTTTAAACAAACAATCTGCCTTGTGAAGAGACCCGTTATGGAGAGACCTGCATTGGAAACAGAAGATTATAAGGGTCAGTTTCCTGAACATTTTTCTGCAAAATAAAAAGTTCGATTTTTTCACTACATGAAACATACAACGTAGTACAGAATGAGCGTGCTAATGAGCAAGGTACTCACCAACATAAATTTCTCCGTCCATGTTTAACTGATCTACTACGACCATGCATATTTTGCTAACATTTTGGTCTACCTTTACATTTTCAGCTCAAGCGAATATTCGTTCTTGGTGATGCTCTGAAAAAGTGTTAGCACTAGACATCAAGTTGCAGGCTATAGAGATATGAGAGCAACGCTCCACTAAAAATTCATTTGTTTTCCTGCTGCATTATCTCTTTGAGTTGAAGGTCCTTCAAAAAATTACTTGCGCCCGGGATAATTCATAGATGAATTAAGAAAAAAGATGCTTAGCAAACTACAGGAATCAGATGAAAATTTTGCCGCGTAAATTCATGCTTTGCTGCAAAAAACGTCAAAAGGCGATAGCCTTCTGTCTGGAGGCGCTACGTGAGATATGGCGCCATCTGGCAGTATTGTGAAGAAACGGAAGTTTTTTTTTTGTTTTTTTAGAACGCAGAGCAACTGGTAAGTGGCAGCACCGGGTCATTTTAGTTAAATACCCTGAATTATTTAGCGAAGCCTACGAAACACCCGTATTTTCGTTCATAGATTCTCATTGTCATCGCAGCAAAATAAACACTTCGGTTTTTTACGTTACCTATTTATGCATTTTCTAAATGAAAAGACACACTGCCTAACACTTATGTATTGATGTTGTACCTCAAATATGCGTAATATTTATATTTGGTTAACAATGGTAAACACTAGGAACGCAGCCACCAGACCAACGTGGGTTGGTAGGAAGCAAAACGTTAAACTTTCGCCAGGTGGCTGAATTGTCGGACAGACACCAACAGACACACCAAAATTTTTGCGTTTAAATCTCCTAAGAAATGCTATCGTCATTAAAAAAATCAGGACTTCCTAATCCTTGACTTAGCTTGGATTAGTTGCCTGGTAGGGGAACTCACACTTCGGCGTTCTTATTTTTCAGTGTACTCCTTGGCTTGAACTTATGCCGTGTTGTACTGCTGAAGATAATACCAGAGGCGATGTAAAAAGAAGCACGTGGTTGATATCTTTTCCGCCAGGTGCCGTGACCATTCCTTTTACTCTAAAGAAAACAATTTGATCTTGCAATGCACTCAATGAATTATTTTCATTACTCTTTTTCTGACAGTTGTAAGTAAATTGGATGTATTTAAATTTGGATGTAAGTAAATTTGGATGTATTTGGCGGGTGGATGTATTTAAGTTTTCGTTTCTGGTGCGATCTATTGTTGACTGGAATGCGCTTCCTCCCGAGGTACTTACAGGATGTAGATCCTCACAGGATTTTCAACGACGGCTGGACTTGTTTTTTGCCTAACATTGTTTGTGTATTGTTAACCTGTTCACCTCCCACCCCTGCTACAGCCCGCAAGGGCTAGCAGTATTGTAAATAAATAAATAAAATAAATAAATTTATGCGACTACATCGCACCTATACATTATAACTTTTGACTTGAATGGGAACCATCGATTTCGTACAAGTTTTATTTTTGAAAGCATTTTCTGAATATTTCGAAAACCGCAAATCAGTGCTTCACCGGAAATGCTGGAAAGATAAAAAAGAGTGCCACTTTGCGTTTATCTTCTGTTTTTGGCTTTATCTGACATTTCATTTTTTCTTCATATTCAGGCAACCATGTAAGAATGATCACAGGGTAAAGTAAATATAACAATCACCACAGGATAAGGGAATGTAACTTCTTGAAAACAATTGCTCTGCGTTCTAGTGTGGGAAAAATGGGGCAGATAAGCCAGCTGTACGATAAGTCAAAATCTCATTTTTTTCAGCATCATCAAACAGCAGTTTCTTTTGATCATTGTACTCCATGTACGATAAACAGCTTACTGAAACGCTTCTTTGTTATATCAGTTAAAAACTAGACTACCTCACGGTGTCCTAGTGTTGCCCGAGACCTCCTAAAAAGCACAATAGTACAAAGCGTAGATTTGATCGGCGGGTGTCTGCGCAAGTCACTGAGCACTTGTTTAACTTTCACGTATTTATCTCTCTCTCTCTCTCTTTCTCTTGCCATTTATTTGTTTCTGCACTGAATGTTTTGTGAGGTCACACATATGGTTGTTCGTAACAAGAAATTCTTTTTTGACAAGCACTCATAAAAACACATCAATGTTGCAGCGGTACTGCCAAATCGTCGCAATGAGCGATCTCAATAGCCTGGAAGCTGCGGGCACTTATAACGACCTCTGTTGCCTCACCTCTGGGTGTGTGTTTTTCTTGTCGTCTCAGTTCTGCGTTCTTCCAGCAAAACGCTCGCCATTTTAACTCTCTCTATTGCTTTTTGACAGCGTTTTTTTTCGCGGCCTAGTTTACCGACCCTTGCAAGTTTTATAAGTATATAGACGGTTAGAAATACCGATACATTGGATGGCCTTGGTATGTGCCCTGCGGCGGCACAGGCGAGAAAAGCTGTATCCAATGGCCGTCGTCACCTGAAACCTAGAGCGGAGGTCGTAAACCTGCGAATTCCCAGATTTAGCCCATTTCAATGAACGCCTGCTTTCAGTAAACAGCATGAAAAGAAAATGGGCGCTAGAAATCATATTCAATATTTAACACAAAATAAATATACAAAGATTGGTCACACGTATTGCGCATGCGAGTGAACTTTTTCAATCTGCCTCTGGCCATCACATATTCCCTGGTGGTCGAAGATGACATCCTCTATGATTCTTGAGGGCATAACTGACCTGTCTGCAACGGGTGATATAAAAACGTACGCCGCTTGCAGTGAGGAAAACCAAACTGCATAGAGCTAAAGATGTGTCATGATATCGATCTATGAAGTTGGAAAAACGTAAAGATGCAGAACGAGGACATTGCAAAGACGAATTTTTAGATGATTAACTCAAATATGAAATGTATGAAACAGAAAGTATGCGAACGTGCGTTATCATAGTATCTCGTACCGATTTAGCAATTGACTAGAGGAGTTACAACTGAAAACACATTTGGAATGAATGCGCATACATGGCGGGGCTAAATGTATGCGATTCATTCTCTATTTTAGTAGCCTGGAATCTGACGCGTCAATGTAAGAATGACCACAAAATAAGAAAATGTAACTTCACAAAAACTATCGTTCTGTGTTGTGGTGAAAGACTTAGCCTCTATGGCGTAACGTATTTAGCATTTTGATATACCTCGGTGATGTACGGTCACCGTCAAACAAAACCCGAACAGCAGCATGCATTAAAGATATTATAGTACACACCGTCCAGTCATCACCTGGAACATCCGCAGTGCTGTCAGACAGGAGTGCTGCGCGCGGTCAATGGAGATGACTTAATGGCTCGCGCTGCTTGATCTCCAATGCTTGCCGATGTTCGGGTTTCCTTTGCAGCCAATATTACGTATAACGCGTGCCTTATACAAGCTGTAAAGTCATGCGCAAACCATGAGAACGTTTACGTGTGTACTTGTACTTCAGTGGCCACTTAGTGGCCTTCCCCTTTCGTTTACTGTCTCCTGTACGTCAACACACTTCATCCGTGTAATATCGTCGGTCTGGAGCATTAAAGTATAATGGTGCTGCTGTAGTGTGTAGTGTAGCATATCTATAGTCCTTGCATCAAAGTGGAAAGAGGTAAAAAATAATTCCTGCTAGTCTTTATCCGCCACCTGCAAAGCTGGTCTAAATGAAACGATTAGTGTGAATTCATATGGTGTTACAGGTATCAAAACTCTACAGTCGCCCAAATCTTTGTCTAGAGCACCGATTCAGTGCATTGCAATAAAAGCAGTCCCTATCTGTGCTTCGCCGCTCGGTTTACAAGAGATGCCAGAGAACAGCGGAACCCATAAAGACGAGGGAGCCGCGCAGATTTTATCAAGAAATATTGAACTTTGAAGTTTCTTTGTGAGTACTACTTATTTGCTTCGTAGCGCACTATGCCAATTTTTCTGAAGCCTGCATGCCTCTGTTTGTTTCGCCACGGCATAATATGTTTTGGAATAGAACTTTGTGCTAAAATTATGTACACTTTTCGTCATGGCAAACAGGAGTTGTTTTCACTCAAAATAAAACTTGAGCAACATTAGTCTTTGTGATGTTTAAGTGATTTTGTGATATTTATTTCAACGCTTCATTCTGTTTATTAGACGCGTAATAAACCTATTGTTCACAAAGGAGCGAAGGATCGCTCAAGCCAACGTTAGGGCTTTTTCCTCCACCTTGCCCCACCGCGGTGGTCTAGTGGCTAAGGTACTCGGCTGCTGACCCGCAGGTCGCAGGTTCAAATCCCGGCTGCGGCGGCTGCATTTCCGATGGAGGCAGAAATGTTGTAGGCCCGTGTGCTCAGATTTGGGCGCACGTTAAAGAACCCTAGGTGGTCAAAATTTCCGGAGCCCTCCACTACGGCGTCTCTCATAATCATATGGTGGTTTTGCGACGTTAAACCCCACATATCTATCTTTCCTCCACCTTCTTTTACATTGTACTTTGACGAATCAAATGAAACAACCTATCAATCAACTAAATTTGAGGGGGGGGGATGTCCTTATTCGGTTGTTAAAATCGACGTAAAAGTGAAAGACATTTGCAGGCTATCGTATTCTTATCATCTTTAACACATCGGTATTTCGCTTCAGTGAAAGCGAAGTTGTAGAAACGTATGTGTCGGTTTTTTCAGTTTTTTTTCTTTAGTCACACGCGCTACACAAACGAAGTAAGCGAACATTACAGCGTAGCTTGTGCCACACGGGTCTCGTTTTACATTGGATACCATATATGTTGTAGCCGACGGCGAACACCCTGGACGCTCGCATTCCAATTCTTATGCGCAATTTAGGGCTTTCATCTTCAAAAACGGAGGAGGAGGAGGAGAATGAGGAGGAGGAGGAGGATGAGGAGGAGGAAGAGGAAGAGGAAAGCTGAAGCGGAAGGACAGAAAGGTTAGCCAGTTCTTAGACTGGCTGGCTCCCTGTGCTGGGGAAAGGGGTGAGGGGAATAAAAGATGATACAAAGAAATGTTGCGAAGAGAGAGAGAGAGAAATTACAAAAAAGATAGCGACAGAGGAAAGGCAACATGAAAGAGTGTAAGAAACGAAATCTGTCTCTGAGGCCAGTTGTCCGCAAAAAGCGCAGCAAAGCTTTCAATGCCTTCCGGGCTGAAGATGGGCTTGGCCAATGACCCAGAATCCTTTGTTCCGACAAAGGCCGATCATCCGGTCTGTCCAGAGCTGCAGTCAATTCTTGTCTTGGCGCGTTGAAATGCGTGCACTCACATAGCAAATGCGCGATGGTTTCTTCGCAGCTGCAGTAAGTGCATGTAGAAGAGCTGGCCATTCCAATGAGATAAGAGTTTGCGTTCGTGAAGCCCACTCCAAGCAACAGGCGGCATAGAAGAGTCTCCTCAGCTGGAGATATCCCTGAGGGAAGACGAAGCTGCAGATTGGGATTTAAGTTATGCAGGCGCGCGTTCGTGAAGTCTGTTGAGCTCCACTGTACCAGTGTGAGGTCACATGCAAGCTAACGAATCCTTTTAGCTGCGTCGGTTCTTGAGAACGGGGTGGCTGTGTACTGGGTACCGTCGTGTGCAGATCTAGCGGCCTCATCTGCGCGGTCATTGCCATGTAAAAACGTGCTCCTCGTAAGTCATTGTCTGATTACATGTCCACGCTTGTCGGCATGTTTTTGGCATTTGCATAGTGTTTCTACGTGTTGAATACACGTGCCTCACAAGAGCACCAGCTCAACCTTCTATCAATCCTTTAAATGAAACTCCAGTTTTCAGACTCTACAATTTTAAATCAGTTAACATTATCTACAGTACGCCATGATGAAGGCAGGGAAGGGTCTCAAGTTATCTGGAGACCGATTAAAAAGCATCACGAAAAAATATGTGTGATTACGAATTAAACAATAGTTAACAAATGGTCTTCTTGCATAAGAAGCAGTCACCTTACATCTGTCTGGAAAAACGATACATGCAGTGGATAAACGCTACATCATAAAGACCCCGTAAGGTTGGGTTCTTGAGCGTTATGAAGTATGATGATATCAATGACACGTACGTTAAAAACACTAGCAGTAGCAAAAAAAGAAAGAAAGAAAAAAAGAAAAAAAGAAGTTGAGGGATCACTTACACCAAAAGATAATCAGTTTATTTACTGTGACACCTGCAGGTGCCTCAGAACTTCCATTCGACTTCCGTGATCACGGCTGCTATTATTACCACATGGGGCACTGCGAGCAAAACACAGCATTAAGTGGAATCGCTTTTATTGTTGTGCGATATACCAGCAGTTCACATGTCGTCCTACCAACTCCACATTGCTGCAGATCGATGCTCAGTTTGCAAGCTCAGCTTCCATTCTAAGCCTCGCCATATGGCATCTCCGTCGTAAGGCCAGGTTTAGGATGTAAAAGAATAGCCGCCTAATGACGCCGTAAAGAAAAGAGTTTCGAAACCCGTGTTTCGTGGCCTCAGTTGTCCATCGGATCCGGAATAATTAGAGAGCGCTGTGCTAAGCCTGCGTACATTTGAAGTTGAAGTTAAAGCACGAGGTCATTGACTCCGTTTTGGCCTCAAGTGAATACGAAGGAGTCTTCCCTTACTGAGGTCACCACAATGTCGATAGCTCCTATTCAGTACAATTCAGTACGAGGCCGAAAGAACGTTGATCCAGTCGTATGTCAGTCAATTAACAGTAGCAACGACTACCGGTGTGCGCACTGCATACGTCTTTCTGGCGTATGTATGTTCTAAGTTAAAAAAAACACTTTCACGAAAGCTGCATACAGTGCATATGTACATGACCAGTACATCATCGGTAATCATAGAGTGGGACTAGGATAACAGCTCAAGTGGCGCAAGTGTAGGGTTATTGGTCCTATTCAGCAAATGTACGTGATGAGAAATTAAAGGGGTAACGCATGTCATAGAACATCACTGTAGCAAAATCAACAAACAAGGTCACTCCTGTTTTGCAAATTGCGCTAAGATACACTCCTTTTTTTGCTTCTTTTTTATTCTTTTTGCCCACCATCACATAAAATTTGTTGCGCTGTACGTAGGACAATGGGTTTTCTTCGAAACAGTGATGCGAAAGCGCCAGTAAACCCAGTGGATAGAGCATTAAAATACAACCGAGACAACAAGCAATACTATCGGCTCTACGGTAACGTCGAAGCACGCTCGAATATTTTCCACACCGGATTTGTAGCCGCAACTCAAAAGTTGCCAATATCTACGGTTGGCGCGTGCATTTTTTCGCATGCTCATAGAGTCGAGATTGCGCAATTTTTATTATCTTTATTTTAAAAAATGCACGCTCAAAATCAACGCACTTGTTGATGCAGTGCCAAGCTAACCAATAAAATATTTCCCACAAGCAAGCTACCAATTGAAGCAATTATTATATCTTAAAATAAGATGCCTAACGTTTATAGCTGAGACAAAAGCTGTTAATTAAATATGCTTCTAAACTTTTGGCATAATTTATTTTTAGCATTGTAAGTCATTTTTGTGAAACATCTCCTGACTTTCAGGGTTCAGGCACACTACACTTCTCAAATGTTGTAATGAGATGCCAATTCACAAAAGAGGGTTCACCGGTCCGCGCCCCTCTCACGATCAGCCTACTTTTCTCCTCTGCCTGGTTCTTTTGGTGCCTTCATTCTCTCTGACCACCGAAAAAAAAAACTACATGGTGGTAGGATTCGACACTGCACTAGAAAAAAAGCATTGATTTTATAAACACCACCATGGCCAGAAAAACACCGCCGTAGGCGAAGTAACTATTTCTAAAAAGGGCGCAGTTTTTCAAATATCTTTCGCTTATATGGTAAACAGAATAAATACATACAACGTTAAAACATGGCACTACGATCTTCTCAGCTTTGAAGTGGTATTAGTGAGTAATGCGACGTCGGTGACATTCTATTAATCTAATATTTAATGGCGTGGCAGAGATGGTTACAAGCTTGTTATTTTACGTCTACTCGGAAGAGCCTGTGGCTATAATCCCAGAGACTGGATAGAATGAAAGAAACGAGAACAAAAAGCAGGGAGGTTAACCTGATGTTAGGATCTGGTATGCTACCCTGCGCTGGGGTTGGGAAATAGAGGGTAAAAGAGAGAGAGATAAAAAATTAATAAGAGCAAAAAACACAGACACACACACACACACGAAATCAATTCACTCAAAGTCGTTCACACTGGCCAGTGGTTCACAAGAAGCCCAGTAGCTCTTGCACGGCGTTCTTCCGTGATGAGGAGTCTAGTCGATGGTGTAATAAGCTTTCCTCTGACAGCGGCTGCTAATCTATAGCTGCGGAGATGAAGAGAAGATTCGACACGTTCTAGGCGACTGTCCGGAATAAAAATACAAAAACAATAATTTTTTCTAGTACACAAAACAAGTTACATGACCAGATACTGTATGATGTCGCTGAAATTCAAGATTCAAAGTAAGCGAATGACAACAAAATAAAAATAGTGAGGTTGGAGAGTTGGTAAATGAACATTCTGTGATTTGGGCGTCGCAACATGGACAAAGGGCAAAATAGAAGAATTTTGTACCGTCTTCCTGTTTGTCCGTCGTCTGGGTCGCGCTGCTCTTTTCACAATATTATTAGTGATAGAATGAAGTACTGCATTGGTATTTGGCAGCTTTAGCCACAAACAAAGCGCCGTCTTCCCGCAAATCCGCGAAAGGAACGAATGCACCGGGGAAGGCGTGCAGGCTGAGCACTCATTGTGTAACAGTTTGAACTCGTGTGTTTGTAACACGCTGTGAGATGTTTGTTCCGGCTGTGTTTGATTTTGTTTTACCTTCCCAGTGTGACAGATGCGAAAATATCTTTCATGTTAGTCCTTATAATTTTGATTTAATTCATAACTTTCTCAGCACACGTGAATGCGAGACCGAGACGAAAAATGAAATTTTGATCAACGCGTAGTTCGAGATAATTCACTTCGATATTGAATTATTTGTTTTGTTTTTATTCGCGAATTCACGTGCTCGAACGTGCAACGCGCTTTTCGTGTCACTTTTCACGAAGTTCAGACCAGGCAGAGTGTCTCCTCACTTGTACCGGTTGCTTGTGTCTGGTTGTTGGAGAAAATAATGCTCCAAATCACCTATGTTAATAGTTCCACATTCACTCCTTTCTCTGTTTTATGTCGCCGGTCCATTACACGTGTAGATGCTGCCTTGCGCAAACCATGCCAGAATGTCTGGAAGCATTCTGGATTATTTTAAATCTCGTGTTGTGCTTGAGCGCGAGAACGCGAACAGCTCAGCTTATCTTCAAACAAGCCCAGTAGCCACCAGCGATAATGCTTTAATGTTCCATGCCGCATGTATGAATGCCGACTCGCCTTGCTGCACGAATAAGATTATCGACGACCGATGCTCTGCTCGCTGCTATCAGTGCACAGTGTGCATGGCTGTACCTTCTGTTTCCCGGCCACAATTTCGGCCAAAGGAAGAATCCCATCTGAACACCGCCGACCGCTGCCTATTGTCACGGGGTCGTGCCGCCGAGTGCTGTCAACGGCATGACGCCGCGGCAATAGTTTTCCTGCCTTTCTCCTTCAGGCGCGAATTACGATTCACTCTCCATGAATGCGTCGAATTCACATAACACAATTACAAAGCACTCAGTATTACAATCCAACAAAAGAAATGATGTAATGTTTTCTGCAAGTTTCAGCAATTGTAATATGTGTGTAATTAAATAGCTGATCATTTCGCACACAGTCATGTTTGATTTCGACGTAAGAATGAAGTCATAATCTCCTTGAGTGTGCGCAATTAGTTTTTCGCTGCATTGAGTTTGAGAGAAGAAAAGTAATACTTTTGACATTTGTTCTGGAACACAGCACGTCGAAAGACTTATTAAACGTCGTGGTGCTTCACCCAAAGTGATCGGCTATGGTCACACGCAGCTGATTAACGTGAAGTCACGTAATACTGACCATGCAGATGGTCGAGTTCTTCAATGAGAAATGTGTTCTGTTCGCTTTTGGCCGCAACTTAACACAGCTAGAATTAAAGATGTGCACATTAACGTAGCTACCACCACTGAAGGGTACATACTTTCCTTCTAATTTTAGGGCAAAGCTGGGGTGCCTAGAATACGTAGGAATGCTCACTGACGTCATTCCGCTTCATACAGCTATCGCATCAGCCCAGCGGGCAATCGTCATGCTGATGTTTGTTTCTTCCATCGACAGCGAAGCGATCAATGGAAGCGAGATATCATAACGAGCGAGATATATATATATATATATATATATATATATATATATATATATATATATATATATATATATATATATATATATATATATATATGGCAAGATATGATAACGAGCGAAAGGCAGGCCAAAAACGTGCTACTTTAATTGCTTTCGCAGGCGCATACGAAAAAAACGTGGTGAACTATTTCTGGCAACACGGGGAATTAGAAGAGGCGGACACCTCTCGTTTTAGCAAACTAAGTAGAGTAATCAAGAAAATAAGCCCACTCCCCCACTTACGAATTTTACACTAGGGCAGTTCATAGCTCCATACTACGTTACAACGATGATGGGACACAGTTGTCATGGCTCTTGCTATCCGAAAACGTAAAATAGTTTGAAGGTCACGCGACATTTTCTTGTTCCTATTCGGTAACTGAACCGGTGATTTTAACCTCGTTAGCTGTTTCTGTTTTCACGCTTACCTAAAAAGAAAAAAAGTTACTTAAAAGTAAAAAAAAGGTCCTCATTCAGTCTAAAGCCAGATTGTTTCGTGTCTTGTAATCTTGTCATGTTTTTCGCTGTCATCGTACGATAGGAAGTTCAGAGAATGGAGACCGTATAGGAGAAAAAGTTTGCTGCAAGTTCTATAAAAATATATAGTGTCCCCTCATGTCACTGATGAAAAATTCCAGTGTCGTGCTATAGCCGTGCAACTTTGTTCTTCGTACTATTAACTAAATTGCACCGCATACGTCCGCGCTTGGCCATCACATGTGCACAAGTATTCAACCCCTGTTTTGTAATTCTTTCAAGATTGATTGCACAGATTTCTTATTCTCTTACATTAGGAAGTGAAAACGTATGGTAATTAATTGTCACGCATGAATACTTGGAAAGTAGAAAATGGCTGCGGGCTTATATTGCAGTTGGCGTAGGATTATCACAAATAAATCGTGTATTTCTTCAGAACTTATATTTATCAACTCTCTGTTGAAGCGGGCGTCTGGAAGCATCTGCCCATGTTTACGCAAGCACGATGGGGCTTTTTTGCATGAGTTGCATTAACTATTCAACAGGCAGTGAAAATATTGAATTAAAAAGCAGGTGAGCTCGCAAGTCGGGGTTACTTCAAATTTTTTCCGCGCGATAAGTTCACTGAAAGTGGCTGTTGCAGCAATAAGTGTAGCTGTGACGCAACATTTCATGCAATCAACGCCGCCTTTCGAAATCTAGTTTGACGGTAGCCCGTGTGGCCCCGGTAAAATAGATGTAAAAAAAGCGCGAAGTGGAATATCTTCAAAAGTAAATAATGTTGCAGACCTCGTGCTGACGCCTTCCTCGCTATGAAAACCGATAAAAGAAGCAACCTTTTTTGGTTAGTTCCAATTTATCAGTCAAGACGAGAGCGTATACATCGTCGGAACTACCCTGTCAATACCGTTCTATGCAGACGTCATCAATTAAAAGTGCATGGTTTCTTTCACAATACACTTGACCTGAACAGGTAGTTCCCGTACGGCAACCGCAATGTCATTCAATTTTGTACATTGTTGTGGCTGTGATTCACTTGGGGTCCTCATTAGCTTTTTTTTTTAACTCGTGTTCATATGCAAAGCGTGAGAATGAAAAGGTGGTGAAAATCCGCAACTGGCGATGAAATTCGGTTTAGTGGCAGGTCATCGATGGCACATGAAATAGACGTTTTAGTTTAAAGGGACGAGTAACAGGTAAGATATACAATAAAAAGTATCATATGGACAGCTCGTGAGAACATGCAAAAATTGAAGTGCACTTGAGCTTCGCCTTCAAGGGCAGATCAGATTGCGTAATCCGACATCGCATACGCATCCCTTTCTGAACTACTAGTCTGCTTCGGTTCTCGGTGCGTGCCTTGACAGCGCCGTAAGGAAACGGAAGTATAAATAAATGCCTATTGCAAACACAGTTGTTAAGTGCCCACTACGCCATAATTATCTTTTTGGCTAATCAGCGAATGGCTCTCTAAAAGTACGTAGGGCTATACGCTAACTTATGCAGCTGTTTCCTCGGTTCATGGTTGCCCCACCACGGTGGTCTAGTGGCTAAGGTACTCGGTTGCTAACACGCAGGTCGCAGGATTGAATCGCGACTGCGGCGGCTCCATTTTCGATGGAGGAGATAATGTGGTAGGCTCGTGTGCTCACATTTGGGTGCACCTTAAAGAACCCGAGTTGGTCGAAATTTCCGGAGCCCTCCGCTACGGCGTCTCTCATAATCACATGGGGGTTTTGGGACATTACACCTCACATATCAATCAATCATTCTGTTTATGGTTTTGCTGCTGCAAAATAAATGTCTGAGCGCTTTGTAATGAGTGGACCTTTAGAACACAAACTCATTGCTCAGTTCAGATATTTTTAAGCCTGGCTTGGTTCTACGCTTTTGCCACGCAATATTACATGCATACGTTAACGAGACTCCTTCCGCTGAATGACATTCATATCGCGTTTTTTTTCGTTTTCTTAAGTAGTTTCAACAAATCTCGTGACTTTGTAGTAGAACACCTGCTTCCCACGCAGACAGCCAAGGTTCAATCCTCACTAGGACCCAGCATTTTTTATATGGCCCTTTGTTATCTTTCTCAATTTTTCTGTCATGGAGAAGATGATGCTTTTTCGCTCACAACCAATGACGCCAACGCCGAAATTTCTGCGAAACGAGCTCATTAACGCTCTCGCGTTAAAACACAAGCGTGCGCTAGTGATTGCGAAACATTTGTGAAGTCAAGCCGATTCCAATAAGCACAGCAAGGATTTTGTAGCTTTTTGCCCGTATGAATGCCTAGGCCAAAGTCTGCAGGATCTTTTCTGCCGTAAGTGCATTTCCTCGAAGTGGCGGAGTTTTGCTTCTAGAACACGTCTTTGAGCTTTGAAAAATGAGCAGTGTCACAGAAGGTGTTCAATTGTCTCCTCCTATAGCAGCATAAGCTCGGCATGCCGCAATGTTATTCATTTTTACAGAAAAATAATAAGGCTAAGCTGCATTTTCAGCGTACTATTGTACATCTTCATTATCCGCGTACGGAGCAGACATGCGAGAACACTGCCAGTACAATTAGTGACGCTTACTTGTATGCTGCTCATGCGTTCGTGCGTCCGAACAAAAAGAGAGACAGATGGCAGAATTTTTTTTTCGCGTCAAAACAGCGATCCGCAAACCTGCAAGTTCTATAAGGCAATGTTTAGCCCTTGCACGAAGGTCCCTGTTCTCAAGAAGCAGCTTCAAGATCCTTATTTTTGTCCACTCGTTGGGTGTTATCTTCCCTCTGGAAAGTCATTTGCGTAGCGGGCTTGCTATGTGGGCTCTTTGACACGCGCTTCTCAAACGAGTGACGGTCCCACATTCCGCGCATTCGCCACCTCGCGATGTGTCAGCGGACTCGGGGAAGAATTCGAGCTTATAACCGCTCTTCGCCGCGATGCAGCACCATAAGTTTGCTTTAAGACAATGAGAATCGTTTACTCTGAACACTATACGGAACCATTTGATGAGAAGTACAAGGAGAGCTCGTTCGATGAATCAACAAAATAAGAACACAAGTAGTGTATACTCGTGAAGGAAGTGCAATAAAGCTGTCTTTTTTTACTTTTTCTATTATTCAAGCAGAGCTCATAGTTAACTAATGCAGAATAATGAACCTGTTTAAATGTCTCTTCGTAACACAGATGATGTCTGCATGACCGCAGTCATCACTCAAACTAGCAGTATTGTTGGTTCTCTACAGAGAGGTAACTTCTTTTTCTTTATTACTTTTGAATATTCACCTAGAAATCTAAGCGCTGAAAAAAAAATGCTTTTTTATCAAGACAAGGGAACAGACTGCTCAAAGCTTTCTGAATTGTGACCGCAATGTTATAAACACTTCATGCGCATTTTTGACGTGGTCGTGATGTGTATAGAGTCCAAATCGATAACATCGCTCCATGCGTTGTACGTTCTTTGTGCGAGTTATAGCGTGTGAGCGCTGCCGATTAATGCCGCGCAAGCAGAGAGCAAATAAACCTGGCGTCAGCGCGATTTTTGATGCATCGTGGATACATCACGCTTTGAATAATGTGGTGGACTATACAAGATAAAGCTTCAATTAAGCATAAAATACTCCATCTTGGGGCGCCGCTGTATTGACTTCTCACGGTGGTATATTCAAAGGAATTCCCATAGGTATTTCGTTCCTGGTTACTAACAACATATTTTCTATGAATAAAACAAACTCGGCAGCCACTTTTAGTCCACAGTTTCTTATGTTCAAACTTGATCATAGGCCCGACGTTTCGGCGCCAATTCGCTTCCTTCTTCTCGGGTGACTGTCCGGCCGGATTCAAAGCTACTGACTTTTCTTAGTGATGTCCTTCTCTCTATCGTCGTTCTTCCCACCGATCTTGATGCTGCAGTGTTTTCTTCGCAGTTTTCCCAGACCATGCACATACACACTTGGCAAGGTCCGCAAGGTCCCAGTTATGTGGTTAATGTTTGTAAGTGTTCTTTGAATATGCCAGGACTTTAAGAACAGCTAGACTGATCTATGTCAAATATGTTCACCTTTAAACAACATAGTGCATAAATATCAATATTGATGAATTTGTTTTGACATGTTAAATTTTATATAGGAATAATAATATTCAAAGTTTTGTTATTTACGCCTCTCGTTGCGACGCAAGCATGAAAACATGCGGGTGCTACATGTTTCATATAAAGAATATACGGGCATTTGTTCGCGTCGCTTTGAGCATTATAATTTTTATACAGCCGTTTCACAAAAACAATTTTACATGTCTTTTGTATCAGCGTATTTTTTGTTTTTTGTTAATTTCTCTTCGTTACCGCGGTCTCTAGAAGCTATTTCGTGTTCTACTGTTTCTATTTCTGTAGTAGTAGAGAATGTTTAAAAAAGTGATAAAGTTGACCTTTTCTTGAATTTGTTGGTTCTTATGAAAACTCAGTTATTTATGAGCTTGTTTCATAGTGATGATTGAGTGTCAGGGGCATAACGAAGAATGTAAGCAGGGAAGATAAGCTTTCATTTTTATCACTGTCCAACTAAATTCTTGTCCCCTTCATACACAACAATTTTTGATGGAGGCGGAAATGCTTAAGGCCTATGCGCTCAGGTTTGGGTGCACGTTAAAGAACCCCAGCTGGTGAAAATTTTCCGGAGCCCTCTACTATGGTGTCCCTCATAATAATGTGGTAGTTTTGAGACGTTAAACCCCACTTATTTATCTATCTCCATTTCTATCCATACACAACTGTCAATTTACAACACTGCCTTCTTAATCGACGCAAATCCTAAGGTCGTGAACAGACGAGAAGGAATGTCCGGCGATCATACCAGAATAAGCACTCTTTTATTGTTAGTATTGGCAGAAAACTACGTAAAACGGCATTTTTCTACTACTGAAATAATTGTGTCATTAGCGACGTTCAGATGTATTTATAACGGTAGCGCAGTCTTCATCTCAAAAAATGTCATTCTTCAGACGAGTGGCCGCACCAGTCTTAAGCGTGAACGTCTTTGAATCATTGTACACCGCGCAACAAACAAAGAAATGATCTTTCATTAAAAAAAAACACAAGACACTACTCTGGAAGTAAAAACCTAATTACGGCTTCTTAAGTGATACGTTGCGCCATTTTTGTTCGAGTAATCGCAGTACAAACGCGGAGCTGCTTCAAATACGCCAGAGTATGTTCCGGCCAAAGTGACAAATTAGAAAATAACAGTTTCTTCGTTTGTGCTGTGACAAGCCTTCCACTCCTCGTTTTTCGGGAAACCGTAACAAAAATAAACGAAAAGCGCAGCAAGCATAAAACTTAACCTGCTCCTTGAGACATCCGGTGGTCCTGTAATTAAGACGACAAAGACGAACGTGTGCGCCTGAAACGTCCGGTCTCTCAATTAAATTATAGCTTCGCCGGACGCTTATCTGTTCTGCTTGTCAGAGCCCGTTTCTCGGCTACGCCTGCAACTTTTCCGCCTATCCTCATTACAGGGTGCCCTATGCGACCAGAAGCCTCATCTCCTGAGCACGTAATTTTACTTTGCCCATTGCTGTCAGTTCCTAGTAAACACTGAAGACTCGTTACCGAAGCGTGGCGGGACGCCTAATCGTCTCAAGTAGCCTACCTACTCGACTTAAAGGCCTCATATAAAATGAAGCCAAAGCCCAGCAGTGCTTATTACATCCGGTCAACTCCTGTTGTCGTCGTTGCCGCTCTCGCTATTTCTCGTGCCCACGCTATTGCTGCTGTCCGGAAGGAGAAGGGCGTAGAAGCGCTGATTGCGCAAGTGGCAGCAAAATTAATTGCATGACCAGCCATGTGAACTCTTTCAGACCATGTTGTTCACCGTCGGTACTGAAAGTAGGAGGTGCCGTACGCGATAAGCGTCCGAGAATCAAGGAAGCAAAACTGCTTACTCGATCACTTGACAGAGCTCACAGACCACCACTTTCATTTCAACGTCACTCACAAATCACAGTGTGCCCTCAACTCCTCACCCCCACCCCGCCCGAAACTTTGCCCACCCCCCTCCCAACACACACACTCCGCGACAAGAACGTTATTTACTCATTAACGCTACTTCTCCACTGAAATGAAGGACTTCAGGTAAGTATGTCGTGGTTTTTACCTCATTTCATTATCATCTGGGGTGATAAGGGTGATAAACGATATCAAGGCATATTCTCTTTAATAAGTCATTATTTCGCGAAAAGGACCAAAGATGGGATTTATTAAAAAAGAAAGAATGTCGAATGCTTACGAGAGCTTCACTGTAAGTTTAAGCTGCGTACCGTGAACAACCTCTCTCAACCCGACCGATTAAGCTACGTCTGTACAATGTAATTCACAATAAGCCAACTG
The DNA here is from genome assembly GCF_043290135.1 of Rhipicephalus microplus. Taxonomy (NCBI): domain Eukaryota; kingdom Metazoa; phylum Arthropoda; class Arachnida; order Ixodida; family Ixodidae; genus Rhipicephalus; species Rhipicephalus microplus. The sequence continues at coordinate 154,664,998 of NC_134710.1, forward strand.
CAAGTTGATTGATTGATTGATTGATTGATTGATTGATTGATTGATTGGTATGTGGGGTTTAACGTCCCAAAACCACCCAATGATTATGAGAGACACCGTAGTGGAGCAATCCGGGAATTTCAACCACCTGCGGTTCTTTAACGTGTACTCAAGTCTGAGCACACGAGCCTACATCATTTTCGCCCTCATCGAAAACTCGCTGCTGCCGCCACCGGGATTCGATCCCACGACCTGCAGTTCAGCAGCCGAGGACCTTAGCTACTAGACCACCGCGGTGGGGCAAGTTAAGGGCCTGCAGGTCAAGGTCAACACAGTGGTAGGAGCCTCTGCAGCAATGACTGCACACAGATTAGTGGGAAGTGAATAAAGCGTTACCCACTATGAGAGTAATGCTTATCTCGGTAGTTGCCGAGGTGTGAAAGTCTTAGCTTTCTCCCGGCACAGTTTGAAACCTTCGATAACTTTAAGGGTTAATATCTCTAAATATGGGCTGCATAGAGGAGCAAAGGCTATAATGCAAGAACACAAAATGTAGAATGACCTTGCTCACTAACAACTTTTAATGAATTGCCTTTCTTCCTCTTTCTCCTCCACCTCATCATCATCCTCCTCCTCCTTGTTCTCATCATGATCATCATCATCATCATCATCATCATCACTCTACGCCCATTGCAAGACAAAGGCCTCTCCCATGTTCCGCCAGTCAACTGGGTCCGGTGCTTGCTGCTGCCATTTTATACCCGTAAACTTCTTACTCTCATCTCCCCACCTCACTTTCTGTCTCTCCCTAACCCGCTTGCCTTCTCTGGAAAGCCAGTTAGTTACCCTTAATGACCAGCGGTTATCCTATCTACGCGCTACATGCCTGGCCCATGTCCATTTCTTCTTCTTTATTTTAACTATGATATTCTTAACCCCAGTTTGTTCCCTGACCCACTCTGCTCTCTTCTTGTCTGTTGAGATTGCACATATCATTTTCCTTTCCATTGTTCGCTGCGTCGTCCTAAACTTAAGCTGAACCTTCTTTGGAAGCCTCTATGTTTCTGCTCCGTAGCTTAGTACCGGCAAGATGGACCTGTTACATACCTTATTTTTGAAGGATAGTGGCAATCTAAGAGTCATGAGTTGAGAATGCTTCCCGAATTCGCTCTTCCCTATTTCCATTCTTCTAGTTACTTCAATTTAGAGGTTCAGTTCCGTAGTTACTACCTGTTCTGAGTAGACGTACTCTTTTACAACTTCAAGTGCACTATTACCTAACTCGAAGCGCTGTTAACTTTCGAGGTTTTTGTAAATTACTGTCGTTTTCTGCAGAGTAATTTAAGACATACCTTTCTTCTTTTCTTCTGTAATTCAGCAAAATTTAATTCCAATTAGTTTTCGGAGTTACTCAGCAATGCAATGGCATCGGTGAAGCGAAGGTTACTAAGGTATTATCTATCAACTTTTAACTCTTACTCTTCCCAATCTAGGCCTCTGAAAACCTCCGGCAAGCCCACGGTAAATAACACTGAAGAGATTGCATCCCCTTCTCTTACACCCTTCTTTACTGGTATTCTGTTTTTTTTTTCATTATAGAGCACTATGGTGGCAGTTGATCCTCTGTGTATTTCTTTCAAAATGTTTATATAGACGGTTTCAAGGTTGCAAGCGTTGTACCCAAAAAAACTGCCGGTCACCTCATTAACCAGCTCCTAACGTGGAAACCGAAAGAACGTTTTCATGTTCTTTTCAAGGCTAAGAAAAGTCTCTCTTTCGTTTTTCACATAACAGGAACGCGCATAAAGTACAGGGGAATGTTTTATCACTTTTACGTAGCTTGAGAGAACAAATATTTGAATATATTTTGCCAAATAAGCGAAGGAAAGTATAGGAAATCAGTTGGATATTTTCTAAAGCTCTTGTTGTCCGCCTATGCTATTAAGGCCAATCCGTAAACGAAACCGGATGTCATAAAGGGCCTGTGGGTCTATACGTTTCGTCGACGCCCTGATTCCGCAATGTCTGCATGACTGCAGTATCTCTTCTGAATCAAAGGCCTTCTCGTATTATATAAAGGCTATTGTTGCTAAATGTATTCTGAGCATTTCTCTATCACCTGATTGATAACACAAATGTGGTCGATTGTTGAGTGACCTATTCGAAATCCTGTTTATTCCTTTGGTCAATTTAATTTATATGCTTCATTTCTCTTAGTAGGTACATCTATAAATAACTTGCATATGACGGAGAGTAAACTGATTGGCCTCTAATTCTTAAAGTCCTTGCATTGGGATGATGTTAGCATTCTTCCAAGATTCTGGTTAAGACCTATACCTTTCTGCTCTCCTTGTCTAACTCTGTAACCATGAGTTGTAATTCGTCCCCTGAGTTACTCAGCAGTGCAATGCCATCGGCCAAGCACAGATAATTAAGGTATTCTTCATTAACTCTTATTCTTAACCTTTCCATTACAGGCCTCTGAAAACCTCCTGTAAGCACACGGCAAATAGCATTGCGGAGATTGTTTTCCCCTGCCTCACACCCTTTTTGATTGGTATTCTGTTGCTTTCTTTGTGCAGCACTCGGGTGGCAGTTGATCCTCTGTATATTTCTTCCAGGATGTTTATATATGCTTCGTCGACGCCCTTATTCCACAGTGTCTGCATTACTGCTGATATTTCTACTGAATCGAACGATTTCTCGTAATCTATGACGGCTATGTATGATGGTTGGCTGTATTTTGAGCATTTCTCTATTACCTGATTGATAGTATGAGTGTGGTTGATTGTTCAGTAGCCTGTTCAAAATCCTGCTTGTTCCTTTGGTTGATTGAATTCTAGTGTTGACTTAATTCTGTTAGCAATTACGCTTGTAAATAGCTTGTATACGACAGAGAGCAAGCTGATCGGCCTGTAATTCTTCAAGTCCTTGTAATCTCCTTTCTCATAGATTAAAATGACGTTAGCATTCTTCCAAGACTCTGGTACTCTTCCCGTCAGGAGACACCTCGTAAACAGGGTGGCTAGTTTTTCTAACACAATCTGTGTTCCTTCTTTCAGCATATTTGATGTTACCTGATCCTCACCAGCAGCTTTGCCTCTTTTCATGCCCTCTAAGGCTTTTATGACTTCTTGTATCATTACTGATGGGGTGCCATCTGGATTACTGCTAGTTCTTATAGTAAGGTCGTGGTTGTCTCACTGCTATAAACTCTCATCGTATGAAGCACAATCTAGATCTTTGTAAAACTCTTCCACTATTTTACCTGTCCTATTCATAGTAGTAATTATTTTGCCTTCCTTGTTCCTTAGTGCATACATCTGACTTTTGCCTATACCAAGTTTTTTTCGTCACTGCTTTGACGCTTCTTCCATCCTTCAGAGCGTGTTCAATTCTCTTCATGTTATACCTTCTTACATCGCATACCTTACGCTTATTAATCAACTTCGAAAGCTCTGCCAACTTTATTTTGCCGGCTGTACTTGAGGCATTCATGCTTTGACTCTTCTTCATGAGGTTCTTCGTTCGCTAGGACAGCTTGCCAGTGTCATGTATAACTACCATATCTCCAGCTTCCACTACACACTCTCTATTATACTTGTCAGATTATCATTCATTGGGTCAATGCTAAGGATGGTTTCCTCAATAAGAGCCGAGTGCTTGTTCGGAAGCGAGAATCTGAATGTCTGTACTTTCCCTCTCAATGCTAGCTCATTGATTGGCTTCCTGCGTATCAGTTTCGGTCGTTCCTTCTTCAAGTCTGGCCAAATTCGAGACCGTACCTTTTTATGGTCACTGCATCGTACTTTGCCAGGCACTTCTACATCCTGCACGATGCCTGGGTGTGCACTCAGTATAAAGTATATTTAGTTCTTACTATCGCCATTAGGGCTCCTTCATATCCACTTACTGTTCCCTCGTTTTCGGTAGAAAGTATTCAAGATCCGTGAATGATTGTGTTGTGCGAATGCTACTAATAGCTCCCCTCTGGCATTTCTAGTACCGATGCCGTAATCTCCTACTGCCTGGTCTCCAGCCTGCCTCTTCCCTACCTTAGCATTGAAGTCTCCTGTGAGTGTAGTACACTGTGGTCTTACCTTATTCATTGCCAATTCTACGTCTTCATAAAATCTTTCAACTAATGCGTCATCATGCCTGGATGTAGGCGCGTAAGCCTGTACCACCTTCATCTTGTATCTCTTAGTGAGTTTAATTACAATACCACCCTTTCATTAATGTTAGAGTGTACATAAATGTTCCTAGCTATGTTTCTGTGGATAAGGAATCTCACTCCCAGTTCTTTTCTGTCAGCCAAGCCACAATAGCACAGGACGTGCCCATTCTGTAGCACTGTAGTGGCCTCATCTCTCCTTCTAACCTCACTGAGCCCCATTCCATTCCACTAAACAACCCTCCAGCTCCTCGAGTAGTACATCTAGACTTGCCTTCCTAGATAGGGTTCTAGCGTTAAACGTTGGCAAGGTCAGGTTTCGATGGCGGCCTCTTCGGACCCAAAGATTCTTAGCACCCTCTGCTGCGTTGGAGATCTGACCGCCACCGTGGTCAGTTGCTTCGCAGCCACTGGGTACTAAAGGCCGTGAGTTAATTCAGGCATCTTAAACGGCAAAAACTCTGATTATGTTGATGTGACATCGGGAGTTCCACAGAGTTCAGTTTTAGGGCCACTTTTATTTTTAGTTTACATAAATGATATTTCAGCAGGTATTTCATCACATATTAGATGTCTCTTTTACAAAGAAGCGGAAACCTATGGAAACAGAGTATACTTTAAACAATGAATGTCTAAAAAGAGCAGATAGTTATAAATACCTAAGGGTAGTCTTGTCATCCAAGTGCTCGTGGAATGCGCATGTAGCTGATCTGATTTGTAAAGCTGGAAAGGCGCTTAACTTTATCCAACGTAATTTAAAAACTTCGGAACTAAACTTTAAAAAGACAGCCTATTTAACATGCATACGACCTATACTGGAATACGCTTGTGCCGTATGGGATCCTTCGCAAGCCACATTGATTGATAAAATTGAAAAAATTCAAAACCGGGCGGCCAGGTTCGTCTTGGGACGGTACAAGAGAGGGGAGAGCTGCACTCAGATGAAACATGAGCTTGGGTGGGAACTGATTTCCTCGCGTCGGCAAAAGCTGCGACTGAAGTTCTTTTTTCAGATATATAATCATAAAACAGGAATTGATGAAGAAGAATACTTTAAAGAACCTCATTACCGTTTATCTAGAACTGACCATGTTTTTAAAATGAAAAAATTACGCACCCGGACGAACCTGTTCGCGAATTCATTTTTGTTAGAACTGTTAAAGAGTGGAATGAATTGTCTGCCATGCAAGTGGGCTGTAAGAATGAAGCATTGTTTATGTTTTTTTCTGTAACCCCCCTGCTGTAACGCCTTTGGGCAATGCGGAGTAACCTTTGAATAAAGAATAAAGTATATATGTGGGAGGTAGTGGCCAGATGCGGCACCAGGGTGGTCTTTCCTTCTCTGGTGAGGGTATGCGTTACCGGTCGTGGTCACCGCAGAAGCCGCACCAGAGGCCTCCTAAGGCAGTTCCATCACCAGGCGGATCTTTTCTTTAAAATCTAGTAGGGAACTACGCGGCACCTGAATTCGAACCACCGACTTCTTGCATGCGAGGCTGTTGCTTAAGTCTTTGCTAAAATACTCCAGTCCTCTAACAGCATCCACCACATCAGCCTACCATCTGCAAACGAATGGTCTGACTGAGCATTTTCACCATTTTGAATTTGATGGCTCTCAGTATCTTCAAGTAAGCGGAACATCAATGAGCACGTTCATTAGATCTAGTCACGCTAGTAGTTTTATGTCCGTTCTGTAAAATAACTTTATTAGAAATCTGGCGTTAAAGCCTCTTTCTTATAAGCAATTTATAGCTGACATTTTCTATCTCGTTCCATAGTGAAAGTGAAGTTTTATTCATTATAGATGATTTCAACAGTGTTCACCAATCTATTTCGGTTTTTCACAAATACTCTCGTTTTACCGTTAACTGTCTTGACTTCACATTTTCCGTAACTCACAACAAGCTAAGTGCTAAGCATTGCAGGAAACCCAGTGAGAGATTACCGTTATCTTGGCTTTAAAAGTTCGCATGTAACATATTGGAAAACAATCATACATGTAGCCAGGCTCTCCATTTTAGGAGAATTTGCTCGAAGCAGTCGGACTTTTATGTAAACTGTGAACAACTCCGCGAAGCTCTAACCCAGCAGGAATATCCACCCCAGTTAATTAGGATGCCATTCAAAGGGCCGACCTACTCAGTCGCAAAGAGTTCTTCCGCGCTAAAAAGCAATGATCAGTTCAAGCACAAAATAATCTGGTCCTAACACACTTATAATCGGTTCCAAATGTTTCTTCAATTCTTAAAGAAGCCTTTCAACATACTAGCGCAAAATGCTAATTTTAAACTAATCGTTCGTGTGCCACCTCGGGTAGTCTTTAGACGGTCTCATAATCTGCCTGACATCCTAACTTCCTCTAAAACAAGGAAACCCGTTAGCTCTCTTTTTACCACGCGTATTCAAATCGATTACGGGTGATCGCCGCTTTGGATCGTCAATTTTGGCATATTGAATATGTTTTTAGTGCGCCGCGAACTTTCTAGTAATTAGTTCAGCCATACAACTTTCAGAATCATCTTGAATTAGCCTGTTTTAGCAACGTAGTGTTTTTGGCACACCTTTGTGCGAACCAAAGTACGTATGCTCTTGGGAAATCACTTGGCTGGCATTTCACAAACGTGCCTGCTCCTCGTCTACAGCAGCATCAAACTTCTATATTGAAAACAATTTTTGCAAGCTAAATATTAAATTAAAGTGTCATCTTCGTAATTTGAAAGAGATGATCAGTAATATTTGCGAGAAATTTATGCCACCTGTTCAATAGAGAATTGTTGCTAGGCGTCAGAAAAAAAATATTCTACAAAAAACATTTCCGAAGGTCCACCGCATGTTTAAAATGTCGAGGTGCTTGGCTTAGCTGGTTTCCAGCAGCTTTAATTTTCTTGTTGTTATCGCGTCTAGTGCCACTAGTCACTCCTATGGCATCGTCGTCACACGCGCATGGGTGCGCACCAGCGTTGTAAGACAGACGCGTCGCTCGAAACTGTCTTACATGCAACCCCACTTAAATAGAGTGAGGACAACCTTAAAGTACGAGGATGACCGCACCTAGGCTTCAAGTTTAGTGGCGGCAATGTTTTCCGTCAGCCTGAGGCATCCCGAGCCGTTCATTGGTTTGTTTTGTTTGCAGCCTCAGGTTCTCTTCTCCGCCGCAAGTGCGTTGCTGCTGACCATTGTGAAGAATCTTCTAGTACTATGGTTACGTGCGAAGTCCACACATCGCTTGGGCGCGGTGAGCAGGCGCCGGCCGAAGAGCTTCTCTTAGCGACATGAAGGCCACCGGGACACATCTTGACCCTCACTACGGAGCAGCGCGAAACGTTTTAAAACTTTGCGTAATATAGTTCTTTTTTTACGATGTGCGAAAATGCTAAGAAATATGCTTGGATGCATATATAGGAACACCAACCTATGCTGAGTGAGGTGGCTCGTGGAAAGAGGTGGTGCTAGACGAAATAGTGAAGTTCATTGGACATCTGGTTTATAGATGGCTTATTCACCTCACTGGGATCCATCTATATCGGAAAACCAGGAGACTTTTATCGTAAAAAAACAACTTGAATGAGAAAAATGTAGTGGACTTGTTTCTCACGAAAACAAAGCTATGGCTCACTGTATGACACGAGCAACAAAGCAGCACCTCGGTTTTGGCTTGCTTTTACCATGTGAATAGAAACATTTTCTACAACATTTAAAACTTATACTCTTTCTAGGTAATTTATCTTCAAAATGTATATTGTAAACACTTTGTTTTGAATATCTTTGCATATGTAGTGTTTTATTTGCACTGCTTACCACCCGGCAACCAAAAATTACGCGTTTATCACATCTTTATTCGTTCCAAAATATTTTTGTTGATCTACAACAATTCTATTTTGTAAAGAACATTTCATTGTGCGAAATTCAGTGTGCTGCAATGCATGCTGGAATACTTTTTAAACTGGCAAAAGTTATCTTTCCGAGACACAGGAAAAATGAGCATTTTCGCGCGCTAAGAAAAAAATAATATTGGTTGTCGACCTAGAAAAAAGCTGCGATGCAAGGTTTGCGCGCATATGACGACGTCACGGATTGCTAAAAGCACTGCTTCCGATTTCTTCTATAAGAACAAAGGTACTTTCAAGTGTGACACTTACAGCTGCATCTATTTCCTCGAATGTTCCCTCTGTAAATTACAGTACTTTGGACAAACCGAAACGCCCATCAGATACCGATTTAACAACTACAAGTGCCATGCTGCCAGTATTCCCAACCTTCCGATATCAAAACACATGCAAATTCTGGACCACTCTTTCGATAATATAACACCTACAATCCATTAACTTAGTTTCCATTCCTACAAAAGAGAGCTGTGAGAATCATATTTATACCATAAATTTAAAGCTGTTCCTTCTGGTGCGAAAGAAAGTGATAGCAGACTTTACTTTCTACCCTATTAGCTGCTCCTTACCTTCCCCACTGTTTATTTACTGCCACTGTTTCACGCAGATAAATTAGGATCTCTTTTATTTCATTCTTGTCGAATTAAGACAGGATGTTGCGCACGCGCCTATGTTGATCGATAATGTGCTCACAATAGAACCTATGACTTGTTATTGTTTGTGCCGATGACACATGCATTGCGGCTTCATTCTTTCACTCTTTTTTTCTTGTGTACATTCGCATGCGTGAATGCTTCCTTTTTTCTCCTATCGTTCGTGGGGATTCGCCACACGCTTCTAACGATCACTTGTCAGCCAGCAACAGTGCTCTGCACTCTGTCACTCTGTCATTGCTTGTGTTATATTACGGTACTGTCGCATGTGTGCAGCACCCCGACGAAGGTCGGTCCCGCTGCCGGAACGTCACTCTTTGTCAAGAACGATTTTCTCTACGTGCTTTATAACTTCAGATAAGCAATTTATATATATATATATATATATATATATATATATATATATATATATATATATATATATATATATATTGTCATCAGCCTGACTACGTCCACTGCAGGACAAAGGCCTCTCCCATGTTCCGCCAGTTAACCCGGTTCTGTGCTTGCTGCTGCCAATTTATACCCGCAAACTTCTTAATCTGTCTGCCCACCCAACCTTCTGTCTCCCCCTAACCCGCTTCCCTTCTCTGGGAATCCAGTTAGTTACCCTTAATGACCAGCGGTTATCCTGTCTACACGCTACATGCCCAGCCCATGTCCATTTCCTCTTCTTTATTTCAACTATGATATCGTTAACCCCCGTTTGTCCCCTAATCCACTCTGCTCTCTTCTTGTCGCTCAAGGTTACACCTACCATTTTTCTTTCCATTGCTCGCTGCGTCGTCCTCAATTTAAGCTGAACCCTCTTTGTAAGTCTCCAGGTTTCTGCTCCGTAGCTAAGTACCGGCAAGATACAGCTGTTATATACCTTCCTCTTGAGGGATAGTGGCAATCTACCTGTCATAATTTGAGAGTGCTTGCCGAATGTGCTCCACCCCATTCTTATTCTTCTAGTTACTTCAATCTCGTGGTTAGGCTCTGCGGTTATTACCTGCCCTAAGTAGAAATAGTGTTTTACAACTTCAAGTGCACTATTACCTATTTCGAAGCGCTGCTCTTTTCTGAGGTTGTTGTACATTACTTTCGTTTTCTGCAGATTAATTTTAAGACCCACCTTTCTGCTCTCCTTGTCTAACTCCGTAATCATGAGTTGCAATTCGTCCCCTGAGTTACTCAGCAATGCTATGTCATCGGCGAAGCGCAGGTTACTAAGGTATTATCCATTAACTCTTATCCCTAACTGTTCCCATTCTAGGCTTCTGAAAACCTCCTGTAAGCACGCGGTAAATAGCATTGGGGAGATTGTGTCCCCCTGCCTTACACCCTTCGTGATTGGTATTCTGTTGCTTTCTTTATGAAGCACTATGGTAGCAGTGCTTCATGTATATATATATATATATATATATATATATATATATATATATATATATATATATATATATATATATATATATATATATATATATATATATATATATATATATATATATATATATATATATATATATATATATATATATATATATATATATATATATATATATATATATATATTCTTTACGCAACTCTCTACGCAAGACAATTTCGGACATGTTGTTTTCGGCATTATTTTCAGTCCAGCCTCGGCGTTGTTCGCTTGTTTCACAGTGCATCATATCACTACAACAGGAACGCATGCAAAAAAAAGGATATTTAGAAAGAGTAGATTTCTGGCCTTGTTAATGCAACGCATTCATTGTTAAGTACAGCCCCACCGCGGTGGTGTAGTGGATAAGGAACTCGGCTGCTGACCCGCAGGTCGCGGGATCGCATGCCGGCTGCGACGGCTGCATTTCCGATGGAGGCGGAAATGTTGTAGGCCCATGTGCTCAGATTTGGGTGCACGTTAAAGAACCCCAGGTGGTCGAAATTTCCGGAGCCTTCCACTACGGCGTCTCTAATAATCATATGGTGGTTTTGCGACGTTAAACCCCACATATCAATCAATCAATCAATCAATCAATCATTGTTAAGTGCAAAACATGGGACAAGTCAGAAGGTACCACACACACCCGAGCGCCACGTGCCCTCGTTCATTCTCATCCCATCCCATCGAAAAAGTTCATCACTTAATACTGAAACATAGATTGCCCGTCTCCGCTTCCTTCGTGCACTAGACATGAGTGCCGGTTGCTCCGGTGGTAATGCGTCATCGCTTCTTGGCGATGTTTATTAGCAAGAGATCAATAACAACAAACGACGCTTCATCAAGATCTTTGCTTGGTAATGCACTTATTATTTTTATTGCTCTCTACGTGAATGAAGATTAAATACGGCGTCGTTGTTATATTCTTCTGGATATTCTTTTTTTTTATTCAATGATTACCCCGCTTAGACCGAAGGTGCTGCAGCAGGGGGGTTACAATGTCTAGAAAAACACATCTTCATTAATACAGCACACTTGTTCATTTGATAAGTGATTCTATTCTCTAATGGAACGAACAAAAAACGAATTAGCATACAAATTAGATCTGGTACGGTACTCTGAAATCTTGAAACAATGATCATTTCACGAAGAGATATAATGAGGACTGTGAAGGTACTTTTCTTTTTGAATGCCGGTTTTACCATGAAATATTTGGTACAGGAGCTTTAGCCGCAGTTTCTTTCGACGCGATGAGAGTAATTCCCACCCTAGTTCATTTTTCATGTTGGTGCAAATGTCGTTTCTTGAGTACCGGCTTAGGACAAACCTTGCAGCTCTATTTTGTATTTTTTCAAGTTTATAACTTAAAGTAGGGGTCCCAAACGGCACAGGCGTATTCAAGCATAGGGCGAATGTATGTTGAATATGCCGTTGATTTCAAACATGCCGGCGCTTGTGTCAGGCTGCGCTGTATAAAATTTAGTGACTTGGCGGCCTTCGCAACAACTGAATCAACGTGTGCATTCCATAAACAGTCGGCTGAAAAATTTACACCTAAATATTTATAATGCGGTTTTTCTGTTACTATAATATTACAGATTACATACTCTGAAGCTAACTTGGTATTTTTACGCGTGAAAGTAACATGAATGCATTTATTGGCATTTAATGTCATTTTCCACCTTGAACACTTTTCTTGAATGCGCAATAAGTCGCTTTGGAGCAGGGCGACATCACTCTAATTTCTAATTTTTCTGTACAAGACACAGTCATCTGCAAACAACCGTATATTAGAATCAATTCCTGAGCAAATGTCATTTATATATATTAAAAGTAAAAGTGGCCCTAGGACTGAGCCCTGTGGCACCCCTGAAGTGATGTTTACAAAACTAGATTTTTGCCATTTAATACTACACACTGTTGGCGGCCTAAAAGATAATTTTCTATCAACACCACAACTTCGCGGTCAATGTTTAGCGCTGCAAGCTTACTTAAAAGAAAAAGAGTGCGACACAGTGTCGAAAGCTTTTTGGAAGTCCAGGAAAAGGCAATCGATTTGTCCGGTATTGTCTTTTTCAGATACTAAATCATGGTTAAATTCATATAATTGTGTTGTACAAGATAAGCCCTTACGAAAACCATGTTGTTGAGATGCCAGCAAGTTGTTTGTTGATAAATGTGCCATTATTTCTTTATACAGAATATGCTCTATTAACTTGCAGGGTATGGACGTAAGTGAAATAGGTCTATAGTTGGTTACGTCTTTCTTGGACCCTTTTTTATGAATAGAAACTGTATATGCAATTTTACAGACGTCTGGGAGGGCACCGGAGGACAAAGACTTTGTGTAGATTACGTGCAGGTAAAGAGAAATTGACTCAGCGCACTGCTTTAAGACTCGAGGTGAAATTCTGTCTGGTCCAATTGCCTTATTATGGGTAAGTTTGTCCCTAATTCCATTCATACTTAACTCTACTGATTGCATTTTCGGCACGGAACCTGTGCATTGCGATTATAGTGTGAATATATTCACCTAAGCTGCATCAGAATTATTACGTGTGTACATTCGCACTGGCGATGAGGCTCGAAACTCGCAGACGCTGTTTAGATACATAGCTTTAACGGCCCACGATGGAAAAGGGCTGATGAACACGCCTCACGGTGGCCAAACAAAATTGACATCACTTGCATTACACGTCCCGAGAGAGACGTGCTACTGAGTTTGTTCCCATGGCAATAGCGGAAGGCATTCGCAATAGGGAGCATAGAATACGCCGACGATGATGATGGTGCGGCCGAGAGAGTCGTAAGATCGGCTTCACGCAGCCGCTCTTGTTTTCTGGCTGCATGCGCACGTCATCGTCAGCAACAAACGAGCCTGTCGAACGAAGAAGCCTCCGCCGGAGGGGTCGTAAAGCCGGCTATGTCGAGAGCGGGCCGATGAAGAAGAGCGGACGAGTCACTTGCGAGACAAAAACGAGGCGGCGGCCGCGGCCCGATCGCCCCTTCTCCGTAAATCAAGGCTCGCAAAACGCGCGCTGTCTCAGCGAGGAAATGGAGGAAAGGGAAGGCGCTGCCAATCGCCCCGTGGGATGGCAATTATGCAAATAACGCCAGAAAAAAAAAAGTAGGGCAGCTCGTATGCAAATCTGGCCAGGCGCGAGAACGGCGACAGTGCGTGCCACCGCCTTGCCCGGGTCGTCCAACATTATCTTCAGCCGCAGTCTTTCACCTTCCTCCTCCACCCCGCATTGTGCCTGGAATCGCATTTCAAGCGCGAAGGCTTCGTGTCACAATGTCGCGAGAAAAAAAAAACGAGAGACGTGTGGGCAGTATGAGCTGCACGGGCCGGAAGTAGTGACTAACAAAGTGAAAGCGGACAACAGGCAGGACGGAAGTAATGAGAGCAATCGCAGCGCTGCACCACATCGCTCAGCGGAGGCGCCCAGAAACAACCTTATCCAGCCGCGCTCCGCGGAACAGCCAGACACGAAGGAGGGGCGGCGATCACAGGCCGGCAGCAAAAGAAAACAGCGCCACCCGACGCGAGAAAAGAGGCACGAAAGCTCCTCAAAAGAACTCGGTCGACCAGCGACAACCCGAAGAGCTGGATGGCGGACAGGCTGCCTGCCTCGAACACCCGGCCAGCACAAATACGCACGCCCCGGAGCCAAGTACAAACACGCAGAGCTAGATAATGGGGCGAACGCAATGTCAGTCAGGGAAAATTAGGTTGGCGTGCTCGGGTAAAACTTGCTCTTTTTCTTCTCTCCTTAGCCTCCTCCGGTCGGTCCACTTACCGAGCACCCCTTCTCGACCACTCGCTCTTCCACGCCATGTCAAAACAGAGGTGTCCCCAGCCGGCTTTGGTGATCCACACTAGAGTGCACTGTGGCCCCGTGGTGTCCCGATAATGCGGGTGGATCTGTTGTAGCTTCAGCAGCTGTTGATGAGATTCTTGCTTCGTTTGTTGTTGCTTGAATGTTACCCAGAGTGCACAATTATAGCGCACACTTGCCATTTAGCCATTCTGCAGCACTATGTTTTTCTCGTTTCTTATCACGCAGAAATATTAGGTCTGTGCACCAATAAATAACATAATTCAACCTGCTCATTGGATCATAACACAGAAAACTCCCCACGTAATTCACTCACCAACACTCAGGAAGGTGAGCGTAAACAAAGGAAACATTGTTGTTCCTATTCGGCTAACGTAAATACCTACCATTCAATATAATTGAGTGGAAAGAAAACACAGGCCGCATCACATATAGCGGAAGAAATACACAAGACCATTTCCCTTTCTTTCTGTTTTTTACCAGAACTGACACACTGTTTAGGTGCAATTCTCAATGCGCTTCCAATTCAAAGCCTGTTCTCATTGTTGAGTAATTGCGGTCCTCCATGCCAACGTCTGCACCTTTGCTTTATTAACTGTTTCTGCCTTTATCATACCTAGACACGTGAGGTTATTAATGCCGCAAACACAAGGAGAAGATATCATCAGACATCACCTAACTCTAGAAGAAGATTGCGTATGCACTTTCAGGTTTGGTTATATACTTCGTTAACGTCGCCGAAGGAAGACCCTCCGTAGCGTCGGCTCCACACGCGGTGGAGACACGCCCCGGAGCTACTGCACTGCACGGCTCAGTACGCGAGCCGGCACTCGCGGCGGCTACTGCTCAGCGCACAGTCTCTGCCCTCCCTCGTTTTCTTGTCGTCCACACTTGCCCACGAGCAAACTGGATTTTACAACCCCGCCCTCTCTTTTCTCGTTTTTCTTACTCGCCTTGTAAAAGCAAGGAAAAGCTTGGAAAGAAATTAAAAAAAAAGAAGTTTCGCAAAAAGACAAGGGTCTGTGACAGCCATTAATTAGTTTTCTTTTTACTGCGGCCGTAAAGTGCGCTGTCTCTTTCGGTTACGCTTCTGCAGTGGTGCGGCGGCAGCCACTGGCGCGCCGCCCCCAATGCCCGGCGAACCTCTGGCCTGACGCGTGAGCACGTCGTGAAAAACTGCCCGTTGGGAGAGGCAGCCAAGCTCCCACCACTAGATCTGCCAGTAGAGCTCATTGATTTGTGCACTGTACGCGTTTGAGAACGTGTCTGTGTGTGACCTTCTTTCATTTAGTCTGTTCTAGTATTTCGGCTTTAAATTTTAAATTGTGCTCTACAGTTCTTCATGAGATGTAGTTAAAAGGAAGGAAAAACTCTCTGGAATTTTGCAGGCAGACACACTGGCGTTGTACCCTTGAACATAACATTTACCTAGCTCATTTTCGCATCTCTGAGTTTTTTTTTTCTGTCGGCTTCCTTTTAGATTATTGATTTTTCGCGGTCACGTTGCAGGTGCAAAGATATTTGAGGAGTTCAAATGCAGAATCAGCACAAATTTGTTAGTCAGATATTTCTATCCAGTTTTTCGCAAAACTACGTTGCCTTGTCATTACAGAAGCAGCTATATGATATTATACATTTCTTCGGTTTTTAATGCCAACACTCTAATATTAATATGATGCAGGTCATAGATGGGTAGGGCGAGTTAATTTCGACCAGCTAATATTATTTAACGTGCACCTAAACCTAACTATACATGGGTGTTCTGCAATTCATCTCATCCAAATATGGCTGCCACAGCCAGGCGTCAAACTCGCGTCATCGACTTAAGCAGAGCGGCAGCCTACCTGCTAAGCTACCGCGCGGTTAACAAGTATAAAATATCGCGGAATTTTGTTTTTAAATAAATATAGCGGATTCTTTCACAAAGGGAGAAAAAAAGCACGCTGACTTATTCGTTTCCACGTAGCATTTTTTTACTACTGCTGTGTAAGCCTTCAGCGATGAATTTCAATCACGAAATGTATTTGTTGGCCCACTGAATTCTTGCAGAAACACCGAGGAACAGTGCTATATTTTAAATAGGCCAATATAGGCTCTCACAAACGTTCTCTGTCAAAAGCTCCCACCGACAAAAAATGCGGTGTCAGGGACTGAGCGAGCTGTTCAGTAAAAACTTTTTTAGCTAATGCATTTATCCAATTGTACAGCGCAAATTTTTGTGTAAGAGAACATGGAAACGCGTGGCCTGCGCTCTCCAGCGGCAGCTGGAAGTGCGTTCAAGCGGGAGCGAAAGCAACCACAGCCTTTTTTCGCGTCTTCTCGAGGCGAGCAAAACAACCATTCATTGCTGATATAGACAGCAAGACTGTAACCGCCTCCCCCTTCAAGGCGATTACAGAAGACGCTGGTAATCAACTTAAAGAGAAAGGAGTCTGAAATTTTGCCAGCGGTTTCATATCATCAATGACTGCTTGTTTTTCTCTCCGCGAGATGACGCGAAAAGAGTCTCTGCTTGCTTTCGCTCCCGCTTGAACGCGCTGCACGCAGCCGCTGGAGCGCATAGGCCACACGCCGCCATGTTCCCTTCTATAAAAATTTGTACTGTACCTGTTATTTTATGCTCCCAACCGCCCCGGGGCCATGAGAGAGGGCCTAGCCAAAGGGTGCGTTGTAATTTTTGCCACCCGCTATTTTTTTTTAGGGGCGAAGCTCCTTATGGCGTGGTTTGTGCGTCCTCCGTTGTCGTTGTGCGTAACCGCCGGTGGAAAATACCCGAGAGAGCGGGTATGTCCCCCAGGGGATAGACGGGTGTGTGCCACAGGGGAAGGAAAGAGACGATTGCGCGGTGTTGTGACTCCGGGTCCTGCCGGTCTCGTTTTCGGTAGCTGGCCCCGTCGCAGGATCCATCGTCCAACAATTCAGCGAGAAAGAAGCGCCCGAACGAACAACAGAGATTTATTTACATGTGGAGAAATGGTCAACTGACCCAAAGAGAGAAGAGTGCGTGGTTACAAAACGTCTTCGGCATTTTATAGCGCCACGTTGTTGACACTGGGCGCCTTGTGCGCATCGTCAGCCAATACGGTGTCGCCGGCACCTCGGCCACGAGGGAGGGGAAAACACCTCTCACAACACAAGGAGTGGCACAACCCAACACGAGGTCCATATATGGTCCCGGCGCCCCAAAATGTTACCAAATATGGTCACGAACGCACAGCAGACCCCGTAGCTCTCCCGGCGAGGAGGAACCCGAATGGGGAGGTGGGGGTGGACGACACCGTCAGGTCAAGAACCTGTTCTCCCCCAAACTCTCCCTGCTTGGTTCCCCAGGGCCGGTCGTAACAGTCTCTCGCGCGGGGGGGTGAAGATCTCGATGGGCTGAGGTTTGCAGCCACTGTCCGGAGAGATCAGCGCCGGCAGTCGGTTTGGTGACGACCGTCTTTGATGAAGTAGAGGGCAACACCTGCTTCATTGAGGGCTCAACAGACGTCACATACGCACATGAAAACACAACTACTCAGCCGGTGAGCGCCGGACAATTCCGCCAAACTCCACCAGGCAATTTTCCCCTTTAACTGATATTAAAGGAAATACACAATTTATTCAAAATGTTACTCACACTTTAAGGTGACACAAAACAACAACACTGGAAGCACACCGAACCCGAAACCCTGGATAGCCGTGTCTTCAACGTTTTCAAACAAGTACACCTAAAAGAGTAAAAAAACAATCACTAGCTCTTGTCTAGGTCAGAAAAAAAATGCCAGAGTTCTCGAGACATCCTCTCGCGTCAGGGGCATCGACTTAAGCCATCAGCGTTGCCATGGAGTACACCCTTTTTGTAGCGTATTTCAAACGTATATTGTTGCAAAACGAGGCTCCAACGCAGCAGGCGGCCGTTCTTAGAGGACATGGTCCGTAGCCAGGTGAGAGGACAGTGGTCCACTTCCACAATGAACTTGCTTCCGGCAATATAACAAGCCAGTTTCTGGACTGCCCAAACCAAGCACGCACATTCCTTTTCGCTAGCGCTGTAAACCTGCTCGCGAATGGTGAGTTTCCGGCCAACATAGAGGACGGGATGCTCTTGATCCCCCTCATCCCTTTGACTAAGAACTGCCCCCATGCCTCTATCACTAGCGTCGCATTGGACTATGAAAGGCCTCGAGTAGTCCGGTGAACTAAGCACAGGTTGGCTCTTAACACTCGCTCCATCACGGAGTGAAGCTTTTCTATCGAGTTAGACTGCGGATGGTAGACTGAACTATGCAATAATTTCACGCCACACCGCTCTAGAAAGGTTGTCGTTAAGGCACTCGTGAAAACGGTGCCCTGATCTGATTGTATCTCGGCAGGAAAGCCTACCCGGGCAAACACGGACAGAAGTGCGTTCACTACTTCGACGGAACTTAGCTCTTTTAGCGGGACCGCCTCTGGAAATTTAGTAGCTGGGCAGATTAAGGTCAGGATGTGACGGTAGCCTGAAGTTGTCTTGGGCAAAGGACCTACTGTGCCAATTACCAACCGACGAAAGGGTTCCGTGATTACGGGTACCAGCTTCATTGGAAATTTCGCCTTATCTCCCGGCTTACCCACTCGCTGACACACATCGCAAGATTTTACAAACCTCCCTACATCTTTAAAGCATCCAGGCCAGTAGTATTCCTGTAAAAGACGATTTTTCGTCTTCTTTACGCCTAAGTGGCCTGACCATGATTCTCCATGCACCAAACTAAGCAAATCCTGACGATACGCCTGAGGTACGACTACCTGGTCAAATTCTACTCCTCGCCTATCTAGATATTTTCGATAGAGTATGCCGTTCCTCTTTTGGAATCTCACATTTCGTTTGGCGATTCCCTCTTTCGAACTGTCATGGAATTGCTTAAGCGTCAGGTCCCCCTTTTGTTCGGTTATTAATGAAGCGGGGCTCACCTGCAGCAGCCGACTGAAATTATCCGAAGTTGGCATGACACACAACTCTTTTGTATTTCCTAGTACCTGGAATGTGTCACCCTCTGTGCTATCCTCTGTACTACCAGGAATCGGCTTGGGAGCAACGGCATTTTCTATTTGCTCGGTCAACGAGGCGTAATTGACCCCTTCCAATTCGGGAGGAGGTTCAACGTCGCCTTTAGGAATGGTTGCCTCCGCGACTACGGCTTCTGCAGCCTGTTCTCGCACAAGTCGATTTGTTACCGTGGTGTCCAACTCGCAACCAGGCCCGTTGTCGATTCGAGGCTTGTTTGCCTCAGTGAATGTTGCTCTCGCAGCCAGCGCACGTGCCTTCGATCTAGTCAGTGCCTGCACTATGCCTTCTCCCAACGTTAGACCTTTCTCCTTCAGCATTTGATCTGACTTATTTGAAAATAAGTAAGGATACTGAGGAGGTAAATATGGCGATACCGCGGCTTCCGTTTCTAACGTACCAAATGCGCCTTTAAGGACAACTTTAGCTACGGGAAGGCACTGACTGTTTGCTTCTACGGCTTGGCCCCGCCGCGGTGGTCTAGTGGCTAAGGTACTCGGCTGCTGACCCGCAGGTCGCGGGTTCAAATCCCGGCTGCGGCGGCTGCATTTCCGATGGAGGCGGAAATGTCGAGGCCCGTGTGCTCAGATTTGGGTGCACGTTAAAGAACCCCAGGTGGTCAAAATTTCCGGAGCCCTCCACTACGGCGTCTCTCATAATCATATAGTGGTTTTGGGACGTTAAACCCCACAAATCAATCAATCTACGGCTTGTCTAATCCAGGCACAGTCTCCTGAATACTGTCCGGACTGAACAAAGGACGGATGAACTACGTACATAGTGGCTGCGGAGTCTCTAAGAACCCGACACTGCTTGCCGTTCACGGTAAGGTCGTACATATAGGGCTCTAACAACTTCATGTTCTCGTCGGCTTCATTTATAGATAAAAAGGCCACCTTTTCTTTCGGGCAGTCTTTCGCGAAGTGCCCTGTTTCGTGGCAATTGAAGCAAGCAGCCGGTTTTCTCGCCTCAAATTTCCTTTTGCTTGCCTCTGCCGACGCCCCATGGTTAGATGAATTGTTTTCCTCACCCTTTTGTGCGAGACTTGTCGGTTGTTTTCTAAACGGCGCCTTATTCGGCCGTAGGAATTTTTCCCTTTTAGGCTCGCTGTTTGCCCCGAGGGCGCGGCGCGTAAAAAATTCTTCAGCGAGCTCTGCGGCTTTTGTTACGGTGTTCACGTCTGGTCTATCCTGAACCCAGAACCTCACCTTTTCTGGTAACCTTTGATAGAATTGTTCCAGACCGATACACTCGAGCACCTTGTCATGATTCCCATACGCCTTTGCCTCTTTCAGCCACTCCCCCATGTTGGCCATTAACTTGTAAGCAAACTCCGGGTATGAATCATTGCTCTCTTTTACGGCGTTGCGAAATTTTTGTCTGAAACCTTCCGCTGACAACCTGTATTTCTTGAGAAGGCTCGACTTTACCTCACTGTACTCGTCAGCCTCCTCTTTCGTGAGGCGCGCGATTACTTCTGAGGCCTCCCCCGGAAGCAGGGACAACAAGCGTTGAGACCATGTATCCTGGCTGAAACCTTGCCTTTCACAAGTTCTCTCAAAGTTGACGAGGAACAGCCCAATGTCCTCCCCTAGCTTGTACGATCTCATTAGGTCCGTCATTTTGAACCTGACCCGCTCTGCTGTACCGGATGCCTCGCTGCCTCCTGTTCGACTATTATGGCTAATCTCTAGCTCGAGGCGCTTCATTTCAAGCTCGTGCTTTCGCATCTTGTCTGCCTCGGCTTCTGCCGCTTTCCTTTCGGCCTCCGCCGCCTTTTCTTCGGCCTCGGCCGCGGCCGCCTTTCGTTCGGCCTCTGCCGCTTGCCTCTCCTGAATCTCCTCGACACATTCTGACAGCTCGTCATCCTCCGCCCCCAATGCGAGAATCGCCTCTATCAGCTCTGGCTTTCTTTGAGAGTCCGACACCTCCAGATTCAACTCCCTTGCAAGTAGCAACAACATGGACTTTCGCAGGGATTTCAGATTCATGGCTGCTTCCAGTAGCGCTGTCTCTGTTCCACAAAGATTCCTGTCCTGCAACTAATTAACCTTGACGGCAACGACAGCTCTAGATACCTGCCTTGCCTCAAGTTTTCCTTTAACTTAGTCTACAAATAAGGCTTCAAAAGCTCTTACACGGAATCCTGCCCTGTCACTGTTAACCTTGACGCCACTGACAGAAAGAGCTTAACCAAGCTATCACACAATTTCTGCCTGACGCAAGTTACCTGTTAACCCAATGACCAAGACAGCCCCTCTCTACCAGCTTTTACTTAACACATAGAGTAAATGCCTGGTAAAATTTAACAGAGAAAGCCGGCACTCACCCAGTTCGCAGTCATGTCTCCGACGTTGTGCCTCTCAGAAGTGCCGTTCGGTTCCCTTTGGAAGTCGATGAGTTCGTGTAATCCTTCTCCTGTCGTCCCGTTGTTGAACTTCGGGCTCACTCCGTCCAGTGGTCGCTTTCGGGGTTATCAGCATCCCACCGCTGCCACCAGTTGTTGTGACTCCGGGTCCTGCCGGTCTCGTTTTCGGTAGCTGGCCCCGTCGCAGGATCCATCGTCCAACAATTCAGCGAGAAAGAAGCGCCCGAACGAACAACAGAGATTTATTTACGTGTGGAGAAATGGTCAACTGACCCAAAGAGAGAAGAGTGCGTGGTTACAAAACGTCTTCGGCATTTTATAGCGCCACGTTGTTGACACTGGGCGCCTTGTCCGCATCGTCAGCCAATACGGTGTCGCCGGCACCTCGGCCACGAGGGAGGGGAAAACACCTCTCACAACACAAGGAGTGGCACAACCCAACACGAGGTCCATATATGGTCCCGGCGCCCCAAAATGTTACCAAATATGGTCACGAACGCACAGCAGACCCCGTAGCTCTCCCGGCGAGGAGGAACCCGAATGGGGAGGTGGGGGTGGACGACACCGTCAGGTCAAGAAACGGTTCTCCCCCAAACTCTCCCTGCTTGGCTCCCCAGGGCCGGTCGTAACAGCGGGTACGATCGCGATGAAAAGATGGGAGATGGCGGTACTTCAATTGTTCACTAGATGGACGGACGGAAGGGTGCATGGATGAACAGACAGACTACAGACAGACAGATGGATGGACGCGTGGACGGACCGACATGCGGATGGATGGACGGATGCACAGCCGGACGCACGGACGGACGGACAGATGGACAGGCAGTCGGACGCACGGATGTGCACAGGGACGAACGCGTGGACGGGCGGATAAATGCACAACCGGACGGATGGCCGGACGCACGGACGGACGGAAGCATGGACGAACTGACGGACGCTTCGCCCCACTCGTCATCATTCACTCCGTGGACATGCTGTGATTTTTTAAGTGAACTTACTGCAGGCTCAATTGACCTTCGCAGCAGTGGTTACCAAAAAAAGCATTTCAAAAATGGAAAATTACAATCATGAACGGAAATGAATGGTTCTCACCTGCGCAACAAATCATTCCACAGTTGTGCAATTCACAACACTATCCGGTATCATGTACCACTGACCAATTGTCGAGGGGAAGAGTGAATATTTGTGAGTGTTCATGCGGATTAAAAGTTGTCTGATTGTTTTACTATGGTTAGTTCTGAATGAGAATAGAAAAGGATAGCGTAAATAACGTGACCTCAGAACTTTGAAATCATCGCGTGACAAAAAATATATGGATATTAGTTTGGAAACTATTCTTCGTGGTGAAAGTTGTTCAAGCTTTGTTGTCGTTCATAGCTCAGAGATGCTGCATTGTCTAGAATACTCGGAGTATATGAGTTTGGCGGTTAGTGTTTGTATGCGTCAAATTTTATCAATTTGGTGTTTTTTGGTACGGGCTTCAGATTCAATCACCATTTTCTAATGAGTGTCGAACAAATGTTTTGTAGGCATTTATTTTTATATTGGGTAGGGTATTACGTAGCTTCTTTCGTAAGAAAGGTAGTTTGCGTTCTGCGGTCTGACAGATGGAGAAGATGTAAGGTTCCCAATTTAGATAAATGTGAGAATAAGAGCCATGTTTTTTACCTCATGACATCTTTATATTGTGGTGTTACCAAGGGTGTAACGGAAAGTTATTTGGTTTATATTATTGGTGAATGTAATACACTTGGTTTTCGACGCGTTAAGTCTCATGCCCCATGTATTACGCCAGGAACCAACAGATTGAAGTGAATTATTCAGTTGTATTTGATCCATTGGATCACGTGCTATTGTGTATACTACACAGTCGCCTGCGAAAGGCCGCATTTTAATGATTCTATGATTAATGAACTGAATTTCGCTCTGCCGCGGTGGTCTAGTGGTGAAGGCATTGGGCTGCTAACTCACAGGTTGCGAGATCTAATTTCGGATGTGGCAGCTGCATTTTCAATGGAGACGAAAATGCTGTAGGCCCGTATGCTCATATTTGGGTGCATGTTAAAAGCCCCAGGTGGTCGAAATTTCCGGAACTATTCACTACGGCGTCTCTCTTAATCATATAGTGGTTTTGGGACGTTATACCAGACGTATTAATCAGTCTAAACTGAATATCATTATTATACCTAAAAAGAATGCATGGGAGCTAAAATGGACCTCGGCGGGATCCCTCAGTAGAACTGAAGTTGCTGTGAAGCATGTTTTCCAATGGACACGCTTTGTGTTCGATTTGCCCAAATACTGCAGATCCAAGAAAATATTTTATGGTGTATACCAAATTCTGATAAGTTTGTAAGCATATCTCATGCATAATAATGTCGAACTCTTTGGAAATACTACAAAAATAGCGCTCATTCGATTTCTATCATTACTTGCATTAGCAATTTTATCTGTTAATTCAGTGAGCTGCTTTACCATTGCAAGGCCTGATCTAAATCCATGTTGTCGACTTTATAGTATAGTATTATGGCTTTAAAAATTATATCTTCCATCAGTTTGCAACAAGTACTCGTTAATGATACTGGACAATAGTTATTTAGTTCAAACTTCGAACCAGATTTGTATAATGGAACTATGTTAGCGCTGCGCCAGTCATCTGGTAACATCGCCGTCTCAAGAGAGGGGTAAATTTTTCATGCAAGTATTTAGCTAATCATACGGCATATCGGTTTAGAAACGAGTTTGTATTAGTTGTCGAGACCAGGCCATTTTTCAGATCCAGTTTTTCTAGCAGAGAAAATACACCTTATTCGCTTATGGTCAACTCCGGCATGAACACTATCAACACATATCGTTCTAGCGGCGCGTTGGAGGAGGGTTTTGTGAGAAAAGATAAAAAAAGAAACAAGTTTAGTTTATTTGCAATACCTTCCGGTTCGGAAATAATGTGATCGGGGCATTTTATTTGCGAAATAGTTTCGCGTTTATCAGAATTTATGAGGGCTGTGCTTCATGAATGATGGTTAAGTGACGTTGTGGAAGCGTTACTTGGCATCTGCGATATTCTGTTTCAATGTCGAGATAAGGTTAGAGGTTTCTGTGTTTCTGATTTTTCTCCGTCGAAGTTTTCTTTTTATTTTCATGTGTAGTATTTCCCGAGTAAACAAAGGGTATTTGTGGTTGATAAGCTTTTTTCTTTTGTGGGACAGAATTAGCTTCACAAAAAATACGATACGTTTAAAACATCACCACAGTTCATTAACATTTGTAATTTTGTTGAAAGACACAAAGTGTGTCTTTAGCAATTGCCAAACACGGCAGGGTCATCTGCGCGAGCATAATCTTTAAAAAACATGGGCAGTGATTTTTTTTGTGTGTGTGGTGTTGGGCTGTTTGTATGGGACACGATAATATGATCGATTTGTGATCTAAAATTTCACTTTCTGTAGACACAATGCATCCGTGTAGCGTACTGCTTACAAAGATTAGGTCAAGGAGCGTCGATGAAGACGAACTTATTCGAGTATCTTAAGTCCCCAATTGATCCAACCAAAAACTAAATGCGGTGTAGAGTAGTAAATCCGAACTTCGTCCTTCCCGTCCGTCATTTGAAAGAGTATATTCCAGTTTATCCCATGTAAACTGAAATCCTCCGCAACAAGAATTTTCGAGCTTGAAGTGTGTTTTTTTTAATATAGTCGTGCGTCTTTTCAAGATATTCCACGGCAGCATTCGGGAGTCTGCACACGCTCTCCAAAATTATGCTCGTATCATGGCACGTGATTCTACACTATAAGCTTTCGTGGTCCGAAATATCGTCTAACACGGAACATTTTAGATTGTTTTTAATTGCTACTGCTATCCCTCCTCCTCTTGAACCTCAATCTTTACGAAACAGCCTGTGGAAAACGCGAACTATTTCATAATTTTGCACTCCGGAATGTAACGTTTCAGTTATCACTAATATGTGTGGTTGGTGCGACAAGACTAAAATTTCTAATTGACTAAACTTATTCGCAACACTCCGAGAATCCTAAGATAGAACTCTGATCATTTTAGTCGCTGGCTGTCAGTTCGTGTTGTGTTCACTGTACCTTCCGTGCTTGGATGAAGTGGTGCGGGCTGTTCGAGTGGAACGGGCGTTTCGTTTAGTTCAATCCTGATATTTTTAATTGTAACCCAAGCAAATAATTTTCCATCAAGTTTTAGCTTATCAATATTAATTTTACTTTAGCTTTTCTTACTTCGTCACTTTCAGTAGACTGCCATATTGTTTTAAGTGCACTTTTTATATTGATTTAGATGCACGCAAGCGCTTCTACATTTTACTGCCACCAAAATGCGGCCGCCACCCGTACTTGAAATCATGCACTCGAACTCGGTAGCAGATTCTGACAGTTAATTGGGCTCACCGTCGCGGGTCAAGCAACAAGTTTCTGGTGTTTTATTTTCAAGCCAAGTTGACGTCGATATGCAATGGAAAACAAGACAGAGAGAATGGGATAACAATGCATTCCTAGGTGGAGTTTTTGCTACGCTGCGCACGTGCGGCTGAAAACGGGGATTAGAAGGGTCGGAAATCGGAAAAGAGCGAGAACGAGAAACAAAATTATGAAAAACTATAAAGCCCTTCGCCGAGTCCTCTTAGCCTGAAGAACTACACTTGGTCATCGTAATTTTGCTTCTTATGGAAGTCTTTTTTTTTTAGTTATAAGTTACTATGATCGTAAGAATAAGTTTTTAAGAATTTCATCTCAGGCTGCGCGGCATCTTCTAGGCGCCGGCTAACTCTCTTTTACGCCATTTTCTGTTTTCTTTTTAAATATTATGCGCAGGACTCTCCGTGCCACAACAGAACACGGAATGCGCATGAAATTTTCGAGTCTTCTCACACTGTAACGTCTTCAACAGCTGCGGAGCTGATGTCGGGCATAAAAATCAGAGATGATATTATGGAGAGCCCAAGAGACTGGGTCCAAAATGAACAAGATGTGTGCTGTAGTCGGAGAGAGACGAACGAGGAAAAGAAAAAATGAACGTTTACTTGAGCGATAGCGTGTTCGCACCAAGGTCCCACTGAATAAGAGAAAGCGGCCATTCGTAATGGAAAGTGGAGACCGCAGGCACACGAGGGCGACAAATCGGCCCTTAAGCCCATGGCCTAAGCTCTGTAGCACGCGCGTAGTATACGCGCCACTCGCCGGCTGCCCACGAACCAGCAGAAATCGAATGAACCGCAACTGGAGCTTCTGCGAAAGCGATTAACGCGTCGCTTTTCCGGGAACAAAAGAAAAGAAAAAAAGACCTGGCTCGGAGGATGTTGCTCTGCAGGCTCCGTACCAGGCGCCGAGAATGAACAAAGCACTTCTCGTGGCGTCGAGCGGCAAGAGAAGAGAGCCGTACTACCCGGAACGCTGTTCAGAAACGGACACAAAGAAGTGACTTTGGTTTCGGGCGCGAAATGCGCAGGCGCTCGATGGCGGCAACGGCATGATTTCCAAAGACGGCGCAACAATCGGAGATCGAACGCGCGCGCAGTCCTTATCGAACCAGCCATCCTATAGCTGCACATACGTGACCGAAAACTCTCAAAACTGGCTTTCGCTGTCGAAAGTAGCCCCGAGCGATGTTTGGTGTGGCCACTCCTTTTCTTCTTTTTCTCATACCACACCCATCTTCCGCTTGCTTTCCTTCCGCGCTGAGTGTTTATCTCTCCCGCGGCGGTCCGTCCACACACACACGGCGGTGGCGACAGCGTGACTTCGGGACAGTGCGCGACGCTTGGAAAGACGGGCTCAATGCAGCCACATAAACGAGTCCGCCCTCCGCGCAACGCATAAACAGTGTGAAGCCTCCGCAACCGCGCGCGAGGAGTTGCGGGTAGGAGCGCTGCCGCAGCAGCACTCGCCGAAAAGTGTCGTGGTCATGCAAAGAGGGGGAATTCAGTGGCTTTATCACTTATTGATTTGACGGACACACTACCGCGTACCGCGAATCTCTGTACGGCTTCAGAATGGTCGATCGCCGTGGATATCATGGGCTTGAAATTGAAGAAAGGAAGAGGAAGTCGCCTTTGTAAACAAAACAATCTAATACTAACGCATTCATAACTCTTGAGTCATTGGTGCTAAGGGCGATCTTAAAAAAGCATGCCGAAGCACATTCAGAGGCCCAGCTCCTCAATCATTTTTTTTTCGTTTTTACCATACATTTTATGCCAAAGACATTGACACGCCGATGATATTGCAAATAATGAAAGCATAATTCGTGATGTGCCTGTCTCGTGTGTTATATTTTGTAGCACTTTTTAATTGACAGATTATTATATAGTTGTTTCCTATTCAATATGCCTTCGTACTTTGTTCAGGAGTGGTGCATGAACTATCAAGTCAAATCAAAATGTTTTTGTGAAGACGTAGCTATAGAGAATACGTACAAAAAGCTTGAACCAATAACCCACGTAGCTATAGTATCGGCTGCAACAAAGAAATGCGTAAAGGTTATCAACGTACGTGATTGTTCATGAAATAATTGGTTTTATACATATGCAACGTTTTACGATGTACAAGTCTACGAAAGAAAAATTGTGCAATTCGGATGACACTGAGAAATATAAGAATTTCAGAATCACAAAGTGTACCGCAAAACGCTAAGCGTAAAATATAAGATAAAAATGTATCACAAATGTATGCATGTTAGTGAACCAGCTACAAGAACCAGCCATGCATTCACCTTGGTTCATTTGAACTTGCAACTGGGAAAATTAATATAAAAATACAACTGTAAACCATCGTGAAAGCCGAACGCTACATCAGACAAGCAATTGGTGACCACATAAATGTGAAGAGAAGTATAACAGAGAGTATAGGTCTTCGAGAGCCGAGCTGAGAAAAGGTAACGCATCGATCAAATTTTTCTGATTGTTTTATTAAGGTGAAGGCTGAGATGTCCCGCCAAGTGCGAAAATTCACCAGCGCTCAGCGCCAGCGTGCCTCGTTGATGGTGGGAACACGATGTGATGCAAAAAATCGTCAGGAGAGGACATCACGACACGACATCATCATGACATCACAGTTCGCGAAAATTTGTGACACCACAACGTGACATCATGTTATGTCACGTCACACTGGGACGTCATCTCTCGAGATCAATGCTTGGTCCGAGGTGGCT
The DNA here is from genome assembly GCF_043290135.1 of Rhipicephalus microplus. Taxonomy (NCBI): domain Eukaryota; kingdom Metazoa; phylum Arthropoda; class Arachnida; order Ixodida; family Ixodidae; genus Rhipicephalus; species Rhipicephalus microplus. The sequence continues at coordinate 154,693,502 of NC_134710.1, forward strand.
CAATGGCGGAGGCCGTGCATAACAAGGCTAAGAGCTGGAAGCTAACGGTGACTCGAATTCTAGGAGGCACTGCAATATCACATTAGTTACAAAAAGCTTTCAGTGTGGTCGGGAAGTTCAACACATCGACTCATAAACAAAAAAAGATTGTTTTGGCCTTCGAATAGAACAAGGTAGATGCTAAAAGAAACCCTGTTTTTTTTTTTTTACGTGGAAGGAGGGTAATTCAAGGTTGGAATAAGTGACTATACAAGAAAAATAAAGAGTCAAGTAGCACAACCTTTCGTAGTTGCAATGTGTGAGGATCATCATATTTTTACACAACCAATTTACTTTAGTCGTTCATTATTTTTATTTATTTGGAAAAGTGAAGGGGTGCTGTTTTAGCGCATAGTGTGCATCATTTGGTACGTTGGTCTAAAACAATGCGGCCTACAGTCAACTGACCTGAGAGCGATCAGTGGTCAAGCTGGCCGAGCAAACGCGTGCAACTGGTCAATATATTGACTTCGAATGGAAGAAAGCGATGCGCACCAACATTTCTACTCTCTCCCGAGCATGCTTGAAATATTTTCCTATACGATTTGTGCCGTATCCGATGCAACTCACATTACGCCTCTTTCCGCGGCTGTACTGAATTCCTGCGCGGGCCCACTGCGCAAGCGATGATCTGCGCATAGCGAACGCTTGCCACCAGTGGTAGTGCGCGACCTGCCGCTGGCGCGGTGACCGTCGTGCACTCGGCGGTGCGCACACCGGCGCGGCACTAGGCGCAACGAAACGCCGCCGACAATCCAGTGGGCCCCGCGTTCGATCGGTGCTACTAACTGGGACGGCCTTATAAGCGTACCTGACGCGTGCACATGTTGTGCGCTCTTTGACGCTTGGCTGCGCGAAGTAAAGGGTGCCGGAGAGCAGGTGGTATTTTGTGTTCATTCTGAGCCTCCCTTTATTTGCTCTGTTGTTTCGAAGTCTCGCTGATGCAAACAAAAATTAGAGTAAGGTTGAGGAGGGTTGCGGCCGCGCACGGTCCGAGTGCATGAGATAGCGAGTGCGAGCTACGTGGGCGTCGAGTCGCACCGCCATGCACCCCACACGGGCGAACGCGCACGATGACCCAGTCGCAGGCGAAGAAAGGAAGAGAGAACAGAAAATGACCGGAAGCAGCTTGTGGATTGCGGAAATGCCTTAAAGAGCCATTCGATGCCACGCCGCCAGGAACCGAGCACTGATAATGTTCGTCGCTTGCGGAAACGTACCCTTCCATCGTGTTCCATGAGGAAATAGCCAAACGAATGGCGCGCCATGTGGCAGCGTGCAATGGGACCCACGTCCCCGACCTTCAGTGCTTGCGTATGCGCTACTGCTTCTCAAACAAGGTTTGCGTGTTGAAGCCGCAAGGAAGGCCGTGGTGCATTGTGTCGTGCCTCCCTTTCGCTTTTCTTGCACATGCGAGTTTGCTACGGTCGCACAAATAGCTAGGTTCATTTTTTTTTCTAACAGTTGGGCGCCTGAGAGAAAACGGGGGAGAATCGACCTTTGCTATTTCTTAATGGGTCAGCAGGGGAGTGACCTTGAAAACACGTCGTGGCTCTCGGCCTGTGTATGGCGGGCTCTTTGTTTGTACGGAATGTTCCAATAGCATGCGTTGGGATGAAAAAAAAAAACGAAGTGTTCGATTTCTCGTACTGCTGTAGAAAGATTTTTTATCCAAACAATGTGGTTTTTGATAGGAAATCTCTCATTTATTAAAATTTAATTTCTTCCAACCATTTTATAATTCATTTTATTTACAAGTAATACGTGATATCCCTATCTAATTACTACTTTCTTGGCCAATCCCCCAGAGTTGGTGTGAGCCATACTTTTAGGCCATCTTCATCATCGTTTGTCTAGGCACAATTGATATGTATTTTTAGATAGGTAGCCCAATCAACGGTAAAAGTAAATATTTTGATAAAATTTAACTCTGGTTCAGCATGAAAGTTTCAGTCGCCTTTAAAAATCTTGCTTTATTTCACAAAAATAGCTTGGCAACTGTTTTTTCTCACTATTCTTCCGGTCCTTCGAAGGTCTTCCGTCTCTTGTGGAGCCTAAGCGGCCTTTACTATTACAGATAACATTGGGACGGTCCATCTTTCAAAACCAATCACAAGCAGGCAACGCATTTTATGTATGACTGGTGTGTTCAAGGTTTTCAGAAGATTCGTCTGAAGTTTTTTAATGGTTGAGAAGGAATAGGTAAGAAATGCCTTCCCAGTTACTTTTATCAAATAGTTGTCTATTTTTAAATAATTCATTCTAAAGATTACGCGAATTCAACTAATTTATATTTATCCCAATAACCCGTACGACAAATCCCAATGTAAGAATTCAGTAGCCCCACCAGAAAAGTTTTGAACAAATACAGAAACGCTGGCACTGTCGGAAAACTCTAGTCAATTTTGCTTAGAATAACAATACTGAAGTGCCGTAGACCTCGACTTCGCAATGGCCGTTAGTTGACACTCGTGAGTGGCGTTACACTTATGCACACATAGTAAAACTGGCCTCATGCTGGCCAGATGCGGCGGCATCCCTAATCACGTAACTCATGGACTTCAATTAAGTGCCGAGTGTCTGCTGGGTGATTGCATTCGGTAAGGAACTACAAAATGAGATCTCTGTAAAGCGAGGACATTTGTTGAGTATGGACTTTGTTCTTGACGTGTGAACGCTGTTGACGTGTGAACATTGTTTATGACGTTTGAGCAATGATTTTGGGAATGGTCATTTTCATGCATGAATCTTGTGTTACATTATGTTTATCGACAACTTTTATGATAAAACTTTTTATGTAAGAGAGGAGTAGTAGCCGCAGCCATATCTATAGGCACCATTGTCTTCATAAACACATTTTCTTAAAAAGAGGGTGTTAAACTTGGACTGTCTGGAAGTTTAGTACAGCTTTTCTTCGCTATCAAATTTAATATCCTCAGCCTTGTGTACTTCTGAAAAGACTGAGACCTTCTAAGGGCACGTTACACCTCTTTCATTGTGGTCAATTGCATTAACACTTTTGGTTTAAACGTAATTGGGCGAACTTGTATGCTGATTTTTCTAAATACTCTACGTTAAATATTCTTCAACTTTATTTGTATTAGCTAGAAGTAATCCACAATTATTCGTCTTATTATCTCCCCTTCCATATATTTTAAAAATTCCCAAAGCATTTCCTCAAATATCAGCTACTGAACACTTTTTACAGTAATTTACTGCAAATCATTCATTTTTATTGACCGACTAGATATAAAACAAGACAATAATTTAATTGTTGAGGTTTAACGTCTCAAAACCCCCGCACAGACAAAGCAAACAAATAAAAAAGTAACGCCAAGGTAGAATTAAGGTAATTTTTTTTCAAGAATACATTTTTAATAGGCCAAGAAAAATATTCTACATGTATGCATCACCTCACCTCCGTTTCAAAGACAGCATATTATGCATAAATTATTGACTTCTATTTAGGGATCTGATGTCTCAAAAAGCTGTTTTGCGATAATACCATACGAATTACCTTGACCAGTAAATTGTTCTCTCGAAACTGGACATCTTAGTTAAAATGAAGACATCGCGCGAAGCCACCAAAACTTAACTCAGGCCGAGGAAGAAGTTGAAAGGCCGCATGTTAGCAGGAAGATTGACGTATGGTGAGGAATTTTTCAAGTGAACCAGGGGAAGAATCACTCACAACATCTGGCATCAGTTTGAAAAATAAAATATTGAGTTTAACTTGCGGGCTTTTTTTAAGCACTGTATGGTTTCAAAGCGGTGTTTGGCGATAACGCGACATTAAATGGGTGTTTAAAAAAGAATAATCGGTTGTAAAGCATGCATTTCTGTTAGACATGTAAACTGTCAGGCGAAGCAAACAAAACACAATAAGGCTTGTAAAGCGTGCATTTCTGTTAGACATATCATTTCTTAGGCGAAGCAAACAAAACGAAACTAAAGCAGACGAAGAAGGATGAAAGGTATGAGTGAGCTCCGAGAATTTTTTATTGTGATAACAATTATATGAACATTCGAGGCGCATTTAGGTCATTGCCATAATGTTCAGTAGAAAATCCAAATATATGTAGAACATCGCCCCGCGTTTTGTATGTTCTGTGTGCGAGAGAAACCTTGCGAAGGCTGCAGACCGGCGTGGCTGAGGCTGAGACGACACGCACTGGCCGGCTCCATCGAGTGAAGGAGCGTGAAGGGGAGCGTGGGGTTAGCTGCGTCGCTCGGGCCACAACTGCTAAGTTTGATCAAAAGACCGTGGTGAAGTGCGCTATCTTGACTGAGATTAGTAGATGACTCATACCCCGGTACTTGCATTGCTCTCACCGTTTACTTTGCCTTAAACCACAGCCCAAAAACAGGTTTTCCCGTTTCCGTTTCCGGAATTCAGTTTCTTGCTTTATTTTCTATGTGCCTGCTTTCAGTCATTGCTTTTCTGTCCATCTGTATTTCCCCTTTATCACTCGTCCTAGTGTAGAGCAGCTAATCATTAGTTTCGATGCCGGTTAACACACCTGCTTTTATCTTATTCCTTTCACTCCCTTTGTTTTCGTCGCTAAACAGGCGTGCTAGCTGGAAGAGCTAGATTAGCTCGCAGTGCCACTAATGATTTCAACTTTAAAGTCTCTACAAATGACCTTGAAAGTCGGCGTGGTATATATAAAATAACTTTGATCCACATACCACCACCGAACACTAATATGTCGATAATGACGCATGCCTAATTTGCTCTTGCAAAGCGATATGTTAATCAAAAAACAGCAATTTTTCTATTTTTTAATGGCATTGCCACGCGGTGGGGTAAAATTAAACGTAGGCATACACCAGCTCCTTTCATGTATAAAGTGCAAGAGTGGTCTATGAGAAAAATTGTTTCTGAACCATGATTCATAAAGTTAAAGTTAGTCACCTGTCTACGCAATTATGAATACATCTTGATGGACAGATTTTGCTTCAAGGTGTGTCCATAGTAAGTTGCAAACATCCGCTGCAAATGTGGTTTTGGACGTTGTACAAGGACTCGAAAAAAGAGAGAGTGAAGAAAACTTTGTTAACCTCAGAAAGGGAAGGTTTTGTATCGTGATAACACACTGGTTTGCCGGCTGACTGTAGACAAAACAATTTAGCAAGCACCGATCACGCATACCCGATCCCAGAAATCGGCACTTGATTCCTGACAAGCTCACTGCTTCTACCGTTATTTGGCGCTCTCGCTAGGCGCGGCCTAGCGAAAGTTTCTCGGAGGTTATGCCACAGCAGTGAAAAGGGGATTCAAATATCTGTAGCCTGTATTTTCTCGCATACCAAAAAAAAAAAAAAACAAGCGCACTTTCCCTGTCGTTCCCAATCTCGCACTGCTTGTTTGGACGAGAAGAAATGCCGAAACGCCGTTGGCGAAGTGGCAAGGTTGACAGCTTTCACGATTGGCTGACAGACAGCGTCAACCAGAGGAGACACAGTCGTTATACGAGCAGCACAATCGACTCGCTCGGCCGCGGACAGCTTGGCTCGATAGCATTAACAAGTCCCGCGATTGATACGACGTGTTGAGCCGCACGGTTCATGATGTCCGCTTTTGGCAGTTCCCACTTTTCTCGTCTAGCGACGTGTCTTACGCACCAACAAACAGCTCGCAGCTGCCATTATAATAACTAAATAAAAACGCAAAGCGTGCCTCGTTGCAAGAGAAACAGAAAAGGCAGAGCGGACACTTCGACGGAGGCACGCACTTTATCTAATACATGGCGCGTGTGCGTGAGACACAAATAGCTGGTGGAGCTTCGAAGGACGAGCCCCCTGCAGGGAGATAATTAGCTCGTGTTCGGTCGGATGGCCCACGGATGCACAGAAGAGGGCGAAGAACGTTTCCGCATTGTGTTCCAGCCCCTGGTTGTCTTCGGCAGCGACAACTGTTGGGCCGAGCGTGATATTTTTTGCTCCCATCATCTTGGCTACCGTGGGTCTGATCGTGCGCAAGAATGAGACCACTTCTCAAAAATAAAAAAAAAAGATACGAAGTTGCTCGGGAGCAAGTGTAGTGAATCGGCCATGACACTCATTTCGCGATGCGTAGCCGTCGCCATAGTTAGACGTACGAAAGTCCTTCTTTCTGCTCATGCAGAACCAATTGCGAGAAAGAGAGAGATACAAGAGGGAGAGGCATGGATGTTAGCTGGAATTGCATCACGATTTCTACTAAACACCAGGTGGAAGTAAGGAGGAAGACAGAAACATTGGTTAACTAATCGTAATAACGCTACCGCACTAATAGTTGCAATGATTATAATGACCAAATTGAAATGATTATTGGTGTTGTGGAGAAAGGACAAACAAATTTGGGTGCCCTTTTAGGACAATAAAATTTGTCCGGGTTGGTGCAGCCATGAAAAGTGGGTCATGTGAGCACTCTGAGCTCTTATCTCACGTTGGTTAACAACCTTGAATATACTTTGTTATGGCTATAGAGAAACGGTCGTTGCCATGGT